>NC_070598.1:237500-240000 GCF_027409825.1 Scomber japonicus | reverse complement strand
AACACACCTCTACCAGGTAACACACCTGCACAGGTAACACACCTCTACCAGGTAACACACCTCCACCAGGTAACACACCTCCACCAGGTAACACACCTGCACAGATAACACACCTCCACCAGGTAACACACCTGCACAGATAACACACCTCCACCAGGTAACACACCTCTACCAGGTAACACACCTGCACCAGGTAACACACCTGCACCAGGTAACACACCTCCACCAGGTAACACACCTGCACAGGTAACACACCTGCACAGGTAACACACCTCTACCAGGTAACACACCTCCACCAGGTAACACACCTGCACCAGGTAACACACCTGCACCAGGTAACACACCTGCACCAGTAACACACCTCCACCAGGTAACACACCTCCACCAGGTAACAGACCTCCACCAGGTAACACACCTGCACCAGGTAACACACCTGCACCAGGTAACACACCTCCACCAGGTAACACACCTGCACAGGTAACACACCTGCACCAGGTAACACACCTCCACCAGGTAACACACCTCCACCAGGTAACACACCTGCACCAGTAACACACCTCCACCAGGTAACACACCTCCACCAGGTAACACACCTCTACCAGGTAACACACCTCCACCAGGTAACACACCTGCACAGGTAACATGTATTGATGTGATGTGTCCCTGCAGCGTGTTCGGTCTGGTGTCTCTGGCCGTCGGGGACTGCGCTGCCCCCTGGAGGCTGCATGTGAACTCTGACCTCAGCTGGTTTCACTTCGGCAGCCCTCTGATGCTCCTGCTGCTCTACCACAGCGTCGCCAGCCTGTGGAGGAACCAGGTGATGACATCACACAAGGAGGTTAGGAGGTAGAGAAGGAAGCTAGGAGGTAGAGAAGGAGGTTAGGAGGTAGAGAAGGAAGTTAGGAGGTAGAGAAGGAGGTTAGGAGGTAGAGAAGGAAGTTAGGTGGTAGAGAAGGAGGTTAGGAAGTAGAGAAGGAGGTTAGGAAGTAAAGAAGGGAGTTAGGAGGTAGAGAAGGAGGTTAGGAGGTAGAGAAGGAAGTTAGGAGGTAGAGAAGGAAGTTAGGAAGTAGAGAAGGAGGTTAGGAGGTAGAGAAGGAAGTTAGGAGGTAGAGGAGCAAGTTAGGAAGGAGGTTTTTCTCCAGGTGCTATTGGCTGACGGCGGTCACATGTTTCCTCAGCTGATCGACGGCGATGGAGGGCGGGTTGTAGAGGGGGCGGAGTCTGTGGTCAGCTTGAGCTGTGACATCATTACCACCACCAGCCACCTCAGTGATGATGTCAGCAGTGACATCACAGCAGAGAGGCGGAGAGAGCTGTGGAGGAGAGCTCATGATCGGCTGGACTGCAGAGATGTGAGAATATAAACTCTGATGTGTGATAAAGTATGAGCTGCTGTCGTCTCATCATAACTTCTTATTTTATCTTTCCTGGTTGTCTTCAGCTGCTGGTGTCTTCCACCAATGACAGCCTGTCTGACTCTTTGGCCCCGCCCACGCAGAGTACAGCTCTGGGATTGGATGTTAGCTCCACCCCTCATTACTCCCTCAGCCAGTCAGGTGAGCAGCATTCACAGTATTTTATTTGGTCTTCAGTTTGAATCGACCCAGAATAGAAATCTGACTTTAATGAGAATAAACTTTATTCTCATTAAACCAGGAAGAGCTCCACCAATCAGCTGACGTTACTCGGCCCAAAAACACTTTTTCCTGTAGAGTCACAAACAATGACTCGTTTCACCATCAGATCCATTTGGTTCCTTCACACTTAGAAAGTGAAGAGTTCATGAGGTCGCTGGTGGAAGGTCCTGTTCATGGTTGTCATGTTAGTCTGAGATATTCCTAAACCTTATCATTTAAAGGCTTTATGCTTCATCATGTACTCTTAAATTGTTGGCTTCTTCGCCATAGCAACAGCAGCTGAGGCTCATGGGTAACGTAGTAACCTGAAGCTCAGCAACAACAGCTGAGGCTCATGGGTAACGTAGTAACCTGAAGCTCAGCGACAGCAGCTGAGGCTCATGGGTAACGTAGTAACCTGAAGCTCAGCAACAGCAGCTGAGGCTCATGGGTAACGTAGTAACCTGAAGCTCAGCGACAGCAGAGAGATCCATTAAATAAATGTTTGACCTGAGAAACTGTGACACTGCAGACACGCTGGAGACGTGCGTCTTCGAAGGAGACGGATGGGAGGAGGAGGAGCTGCAGGAGGAGGAGCTGCAGGAGGAGGAGGAGGAGGAGGAAGAGGAGGTGAGGAGGGAGGACGCCGCCTCCATGGCGTTCAGCTTCCTCCTCAAACAGAGTTACATCTGTGCTCTGGTGTCCATGATGGCGTGGTCCATCACATACGTGTCCTGGCTGACGTGTGTGCTGCTGCTGTGGTCGTGTGTCCTCTGGATGATGCGTGAGCGCCGACGCTACACGCTGATGTCATCACCATGGCTGGTTGCCTATGGCAACCTGCTGGTCATCCTGCAGTACGTCTACAGTTTCCCCGCCGTCCA
>NC_070598.1:222500-232500 GCF_027409825.1 Scomber japonicus | reverse complement strand
AGTCCTCTACCTCTGTCACTAGTCCTCTACCTCTATCACTAGTCCTCTGTCACTAGTCCTCTGTCACTAGTCCTCTGTCACTAGTCCTCTACCTCTGTCACTAGTCCTCTACCTCTGTCACTAGTCCTCTACCTCTATCACTAGTCCTCTGTCACTAGTCCTCTGTCACTAGTCCTCTACCTCTGTCACTAGTCCTCTACCTCTATCACTAGTCCTCTGTCACTAGTCCTCTGTCACTAGTCCTCTGTCACTAGTCCTCTGTCACTAGTCCTCTGTCACTAGTCCTTCTACCTCTGTCACTAGTCCTTCTACCTCTGTCACTAGTCCTCAACCTCTGTCACTAGTCCTCTGTCACTAGTCCTCTGTCACTAGTCCTTCTACCTCTGTCACTAGTCCTCTGTCACTAGTCCTCTGTCACTAGTCCTCTACCTCTGTCACTAGTCCTCTGTCACTAGTCCTCTGTCACTAGTCCTCTGTCACTAGTCCTCTGTCACTAGTCCTTCTACCTCTGTCACTAGTCCTCAACCTCTGTCACTAGTCCTCTGTCACTAGTCCTCTGTCACTAGTCCTCTATCACTAGTCCTCTGTCACTAGTCCTCTGTCACTAGTCCTCTGTCAGTAGTGCTCTATCACTAGTCCTCTGTCACTAGTCCTCTATCACTAGTCCTCTGTCACTAGTCCTCTGTCACTAGTCCTCTACCTCTGTCACTAGTCCTCTACCTCTGTCACTAGTCCTCTATCTCTGTCTCTAGTCCTCTGTCACTAGTCCTCTGTCACTAGTCCTCTATCACTAGTCCTCTGTCACTAGTCCTCTGTCACTAGTCCTCTACCTCTGTCACTAGTCCTCTGTTACTAGTCCTCTGTCACTAGTCCTCTGTCACTAGTCCTCTTCCTCTGTCACTAGTCCTCTGTCACTAGTCCTCTATCACTAGTCCTCTGTCACTAGTCCTCTGTCACTAGTCCTCTATCACTAGTCCTCTGTCACTAGTCCTCTGTCACTAGTCCTCTGTCACTAGTCCTCTGTCCCTAGTCCTCTACCTCTGTCACTAGTCCTCTACCTCTGTCACTAGTCCTCTGTCACTAGTCCTCTGTCACTAGTCCTCTACCTCTGTCACTAGTCTTCTACCTCTGTCACTAGTCCTCTGTCACTAGTCCTCTACCTCTGTCACTAGTCCTTCTACCTCTGTCACTAGTCCTCTACCTCTGTCACTAGTCCTCTGCCACTAGTCCTCTGTCACTAGTCCTCTGTCACTAGTCCTCTACCTCTGTCACTAGTCCTCTATCACTAGTCCTCTGTCACTAGTCCTCTACCCCTGTCACTAGTCCTCTATCACTAGTCCTCTGTCACTAGTCCTTCTACCTCTGTCACTAGTCCTCTACCTCTGTCACTAGTCCTCTGTCACTAGTCCTCTACCTCTGTCACTAGTCCTCTGCCACTAGTCCTCTACCTCTGTCACTAGTCCTCTACCTCTGTCACTAGTCCTCTGTCACTAGTCCTTCTACCTCTGTCACTAGTCCTCTACCTCTGTCACTAGTCCTCTACCTCTGTCACTAGTCCTCTGTCACTAGTCCTTCTACCTCTGTCACTAGTCCTCTGTCACTAGTCCTTCTACCTCTGTCACTAGTCCTCTACCTCTGTCACTAGTCCTCTGTCACTAGTCCTCTACCTCTGTCACTAGTCCTCTGCCACTAGTCCTCTACCTCTGTCACTAGTCCTCTACCTCTATCACTAGTCCTCTGTCACTAGTCCTTCTACCTCTGTCACTAGTCCTCTACCTCTGTCACTAGTCCTCTGTCACTAGTCCTCTACCTCTGTCACTAGTCCTCTGTCACTAGTCCTCTACCTCTGTCACTAGTTCTCTGTCACTAGTCCTCTGTCACTAGTCCTCTGTCACTAGTCCTCTACCTCTGTCACTAGTCCTCTATCACTAGTCCTCTGTCACTAGTCCTCTACCTCTGTCACTAGTCCTCTATCACTAGTCCTCTGTCACTAGTCCTCTACCTCTGTCACTAGTCCTCTGTCACTAGTCCTCTGTCACTAGTCCTCTGTCACTAGTCCTCTGTCACTAGTCCTCTACCTCTGTCACTAGTCCTCTGTCACTAGTCCTCTGTAACTAGTCCTTCTACCTCTGTCACTAGTCCTCTGTCACTAGTCCTTCTACCTCTGTCACTAGTGCTCTACCTCTGTCACTAGTCCTCTACCTCTGTCACTAGTCCTCTGTCACTAGTCCTCTGTCACTAGTCCTCTGTCACTAGTCCTTCTACCTCTGTCACTAGTCCTCTATCACTAGTCCTCTGTCACTAGTCCTCTACCTCTGTCACTAGTCATCTGTCACTAGTCCTCTACCTCTGTCACTAGTCTTCTGTCACTAGTCCTCTGTCACTAGTCCTCTGTCACTAGTCCTCTACCTCTGTCACTAGTCCTCTGTCACTAGTCCTTCTACCTCTGTCACTAGTCCTCTGTCACTAGTCCTCTGTCACTAGTCCTCTACCTCTGTCACTAGTCCTCTGTCACTAGTCCTCTACCGCTGTCACTAGTCCTCTACCTCTGTCACTAGTCCTCTGTCACTAGTCCTCTACCCCTGTCACTAGTCCTCTACCTCTGTCACTAGTCCTCTGTCACTAGTCCTCTGTCACTAGTCCTCTGTCACTAGTCCTCTCTCACTAGTCCTCTCTCACTAGTCCTCTCTCACTAGTCCCTCTACCTCTGTCACTAGTCCTCTACCTCTGTCACTAGTCCTCTGTCACTAGTCCTCTACCTCTGTCACTAGTCCTCTACCTCTGTCACTAGTCCTCTGTCACTAGTCCTCTGTCACTAGTCCTCTACCTCTGTCACTAGTCGTCTGTCACTAGTCCTCTACCTCTGTCACTAGTCCTTCTACCTCTGTCACTAGTCCTCTGTCACTAGTCCTCTACCTCTGTCACTAGTCCTCTGTCACTAGTCCTCTGTCACTAGTCCTCTACCTCTATCACTAGTCCTCTGTCACTAGTCCTCTATCACTAGTCCTCTGTCACTAGTCCTTCTACCTCTGTCACTAGTCCTCTGTCACTAGTCCTTCTACCTCTGTCACTTGTCCTCTGTCACTAGTCCTCTGTCACTATTCCTCTGTCACTAGTCCTCTACCTCTGTCACTAGTCCTCTACCTCTGTCACTAGTCCTCTGTCACTAGTCCTTCTACCTCTGTCACTAGTCCTCTACCTCTGTCACTAGTCCTCTACCTCTGTCACTAGTCCTTCTACCCCTGTCACTAGTCCTCTGTCACTAGTCCTCTGTCACTAGTCCTCTGTCACTAGTCCTCTACCTCTGTCACTAGTCCTCTACCTCTGTCACTAGTCCTCTACCTCTATCACTAGTCCTCTGTCACTAGTCCTCTGTCACTAGTCCTCTACCTCTGTCACTAGTCCTCTGTCACTAGTCCTTCTACCTCTGTCACTAGTCCTCTGTCACTAGTCCTCTGTCACTAGTCCTCTACCTCTGTCACTAATCCTTTGTCACTAGTCCTCTGTCACTAGTCCTTCTACCTCTGTCACTAGTCCTCTGTCACTAGTCCTTCTACCTCTGTCACTAGTCCTCTGTCACTAGTCCTCTACCTCTGTCACTAGTCCTCTGTCACTAGTCCTTCTACCTCTGTCACTAGTCCTTCTACCTCTGTCACTAGTCCTCTGTCACTAGTCCTCTACCTCTGTCACTAGTCCTCTATCACTAGTCCTCTGTCACTAGTCCTCTACCTCTGTCACTAGTCCTCTGTCACTAGTCCTCTACCTCTGTCACTAGTCGTCTGTCACTAGTCCTCTACCTCTGTCACTAGTCCTTCTACCTCTGTCACTAGTCCTCTGTCACTAGTCCTCTACCTCTGTCACTAGTCCTCTGTCACTAGTCCTCTGTCACTAGTCCTCTACCTCTATCACTAGTCCTCTGTCACTAGTCCTCTATCACTAGTCCTCTGTCACTAGTCCTTCTACCTCTGTCACTAGTCCTCTGTCACTAGTCCTTCTACCTCTGTCACTTGTCCTCTGTCACTAGTCCTCTGTCACTATTCCTCTGTCACTAGTCCTCTACCTCTGTCACTAGTCCTCTACCTCTGTCACTAGTCCTCTGTCACTAGTCCTTCTACCTCTGTCACTAGTCCTCTACCCCTGTCACTAGTCCTCTGTCACTAGTCCTCTGTCACTAGTCCTCTGTCACTAGTCCTCTACCTCTGTCACTAGTCCTCTACCTCTGTCACTAGTCCTCTACCTCTATCACTAGTCCTCTGTCACTAGTCCTCTGTCACTAGTCCTCTACCTCTGTCACTAGTCCTCTGTCACTAGTCCTTCTACCTCTGTCACTAGTCCTCTGTCACTAGTCCTCTGTCACTAGTCCTCTACCTCTGTCACTAATCCTTTGTCACTAGTCCTCTGTCACTAGTCCTTCTACCTCTGTCACTAGTCCTCTGTCACTAGTCCTTCTACCTCTGTCACTAGTCCTCTGTCACTAGTCCTCTACCTCTGTCACTAGTCCTCTGTCACTAGTCCTCTGTCACTAGTCCTTCTACCTCTGTCACTAGTCCTTCTACCTCTGTCACTAGTCCTCTGTCACTAGTCCTCTACCTCTGTCACTAGTCCTCTGTCACTAGTCCTCTGTCACTAGTCCTCTACCTCTGTCACTAGTCCCCTACCTCTGTCACTAGTCCTCTACCTCTGTCACTAGTCCTTCTACCCCTGTCACTAGTCCTCTGTCACTAGTCCTCTACCTCTGTCACTAGTCCTCTGTCACTAGTCCTTCTACCTCTGTCACTAGTCCTCTGTCACTAGTCCTCTACCTCTGTCACTAGTCCTCTGTCACTAGTCCTTCTACCTCTGTCACTAGTCCTCTACCTCTGTCACTAGTCCTCTACCTCTGTCACTAGTCCTCTGTCACTAGTCCTCTGTCACTAGTCCTCTGTCACTAGACCTCTGTCACTAGTCCTCTGTCAGTAGTCCTCTACCTCTGTCACTAGTCCTCTGTCACTAGTCCTCTACCTCTGTCACTAGTCCTCTGTCACTAGTCCTCTACCTCTGTCACTAGTCCTCTACCTCTGTCACTAGTCCTCTGTCACTAGTCCTCTACCTCTGTCACTAGACCTCTGTCACTAGTCCTTCTACCTCTGTCACTAGTCCTCTACCTCTGTCACTAGACCTCTGTCACTAGTCCTTCTACCTCTGTCACTAGTCCTCTACCTCTGTCACTAGTCCTCTGTCACTAGTCCTCTACCTCTTTCACCAGTCCCCTACTAGTCTCCTTACCTGTGCACACCTGTCTCTTGGCAGGTTGGTCCACTCTGACGGCAGCCTGGTTGACTTGTCGGTGGGTGGACCGCTGCAGCTCACCCATGAGGAGGAGAAGAGGGGGACAGAGGAAGAGACCAAGGAGAAGTGGAGACAGGAAGAAGAGGTGGATGAGGAGGAGGAGGAGTACCCCTGTATGTTTGACAAGGGAACCCTGTCTGACCCTCTAACAGGTGAACCCTCTGCAGCAGACCTGTGAGAGACCAGTTGAGTTGGGAACAGTAAAGTGACTTCTAACCCGTCTCGTCCTCAGTGCTGGGCTCCTGGAGGTTGGTGGTGGACCGTCTGTCTGTCCTGTTCCTGCGCCTCCTGCTCTCCCTGCAGCGCCTGCAGCGCCTCGTCTGGTGGCTGCTGGAACTACATATCGTCAAGATCGTGTCCTCCTACATCATCTGGGTCTCTGTGAAGGAGGTCAGAGGTCACTGAGCTGTGTTTGTGTGTGATGTACTGCCTGTCTGTCTGCCTGTCTGTCTGACCTGTCTGTCTCTCCAGGTGTGTGTGTTTAACCTGCTGTTTGTGGTGAGCGTGGCCGTGGCTCTGCCCTGCAGGACGTGGCGCCGCCTGCTGTCGGGAGTCTGCACAGTTTGGACCTGCGTGGTTACCGTCTGTAAGATGCTGTACCAGCTGAACGTGGTCCAGCCCAGCAGATACTCCGTCAACTGCACCATGGTACCTGTCTGTCTGTCTGTCTGTCTGTCTGTCTGTCTGTCTGTCTGTCTGCCTGCCTGTCTGTCTGTCTCTCTAACCTGTCTGTCTGTCTGCCTGTCTCTGTAACCTGTCTGTCTCTCTAACCTGTCTGTCTGCCTGTCTGTCTGTCTGTCTGTCTGCCTGCCTGACTGTCTGTTTGTCTCTCTAACCTGTCTGTCTCTCTACCTGTCTGTCTCTACCTGTCTGTCTGTCTGTCTGTCTGTCTGTCTGTCTGTCTGCCTGCCTGTCTGCCTGTCTGTCTCTCTAACCTGTCTGCCTGTCTCTCTAACCTGTCTGTCTCTACCTGTCTGTCTCTACCTGTCTGTCTCTACCTGTCTGTCTCTCTACCTGTCTGTCTGTCTGTCTGTCTGTCTGTCTGTCTGCCTGCCTGTCTGCCTGTCTGTCTCTCTAACCTGTCTGCCTGTCTCTCTAACCTGTCTGTCTCTACCTGTCTGTCTCTACCTGTCTGTCTCTACCTGTCTGTCTCTAACCTGTCTGTCTGTCTCTCTAACCTGTCTGTCTCTGTAACCTGTCTGTCTCTCTAACCTGTCTGTCTGTCTGTCTCTCTAACCTGTCTGTCTCTCTAACCTGTCTGTCTCTCTAACCTGTCTGTCTGCAGCCAGGTAACTCCAGCACCGACCTGTCTGCATCTGTTCTGTACTCTGGTCCGGTGGATCCTGCTCAGTGGGTCGGGCTTCGCAAGTCTGACGGAAACTTGCTCGACTACTTGAGGGTGAGGAGTGACATCACCACACAGCGTAGTGACATCACCACACAGCCTAGTGACATCACCACACAGCGTAGTGACATCATCACACAGCCTAGTGACATCACCACACAGCCTAGTGACATCACCACACAGCCTAGTGACATCACCACACAGCGTAGTGACATCACCACACAGCCTAGTGACATCACCACACAGAGTAGTGACATCACCACACAGCTTAGTGACATCACCACACAGCTTAGTGACATCACCACACAGCCTAGTGACATCACCACACAGCCTAATGACATCACCACACAGCCTAGTGACATCACCACACAGCATAGTGACATCACCACACAGTGTATTGACATCACCACACAGCCTAGTGACATCACCACACAGCGTCGTGACATCACCACACAGCCTAGTGACATCACCACACAGCATAGTGACATCACCACACAGTGTATTGACATCACCACACAGCCTAGTGACATCACCACACAGCCTAGTGACATCACCACACAGTGTAGTGACATCACCACACAGCCTAGTGACATCACCACACAGCCTAGTGACATCACCACACAGCCTAGTGACATCATAATGACATCATACCCTGCGATGTGTCTGCAGTATAACCTGATGATGCTAGCGCTGTTAGCCTTCGAGGTGACGGTCTACAGACACCAGGAGCTCTACCGACTCCGCCATAACAAGGTCCCGCCCCCCACCCGAACCCTGTTTCATGACATCACCAGGCGTCACCTTGACGACAGCGTGCTCAGCTGCACAAAGTACTTCCTGAACTACTTTTTCTACAAATTCGGACTGGAGGTGAGGCGACAGTCAGCTGACCAATGTCTGAGTCATGTTTCAGCCGTGTGTGTGTGTGTGTGTGTGTGTGTGTGTGTGTGTGTGTGTGTGTGTGCGTGTGTGTGTGTGTTCTCCTAAGCTCCTCCTCCTCTCTGCTTTTCAGACCTGCTTCCTGTTGGCGGTGAACGTGATTGGTCAGCGGATGGATCTGTTCGCGGTAGGCCACGCCTTCGGCCTCATCGCTGTCCTATTACAGCGCAGCAGGAAGCGCATCGCCTCAGCGTGGCCCAAATATTGCTACTTCCTGTCTGGGCTTCTGTGCTTCCAGTACCTGCTCTGCATCGGACTTCCTGCTTCCTCCTGCGCAGGTACTTCCTGCTTCCTGTCACTAGTCCTTCTGCGTCTGACACTGTCAGCTCTTATAGATGTAACGATGTAATGATGATGTATTAATGTATATATATATTATATATGTGTGTATCAGATTACCCGTGGAGACCTCCGTCCTCCAACATGGACTCCAACGTAGTGAAGTGGCTTTTCCTCCCGGATCACCTGACTCCCCCAAACCCGCTCTTCCTCCTGTGTAAGATCATCATCATCATGAGTCTTCCCCTCTGACCCCTGACCCCTCTGACCCCTGACCCCTCTGACCCCTAACCCTCTGACCCCTGACCCCTCTGACCCCTGACCCTTCTGACCCCTAACCCTCTGACCCCTAACCCTCTGACCCCTAACCCTCTGACCCCTGACCCCTCTGACCCCTGACCCTTCTGACCCCTAACCCTCTGACCCCTGACCCCTCTGACCCCTGACCCTTCTGACCCCTAACCCACTGACCCCTGACCCTTCTGACCCCTAACCCTCTGACCCTCTGACCCTCTGACCCCTAACCCTCTGACCCTCTGACCCCTAACCCTCTGACCCCTAACCCTCTGACCCCTGACCCTCTGACCCCTAACCCTCTGACCCTCTGACCCTCTGACCCCTAACCCTCTGACCCCTGACCCTCTGACCCCTGACCCGTAACCCGTAACCCCTAACCCTCTGACCCTCTGACCCCTGACCCTCTAACCTCTGACCTCTGACCCTAGATGACTTCCTGCTGCTGCTGGGGGCGTGTCTGCAGCTGCAGGTGTTTGATGACGAGCAGCAGCCGGACGTTCAGCAGCTGGCAGGAAGTAACGCTGAGCTGCAGGAAGACGGACAGCTCTGTGAGCCAATCACACGCCTCCGTCTCAACACCGTCCCTGACTTCCTGCTCAGCAGGTAAACCCCGCCCACTGCCTACCTGTCTGTCTCCCTGACCACCTGTCTGTCTGTCTGACCACCTGTCTGTCTGTCTGACCACCTGTCTGTCTCTCTCTCTGACCACCTGTCTGTCTCCCTGACCACCTGTCTGTCTCTCTGACCACCTGTCTGTCTCTCTGACCACCTGTCTGTCTGACCACCTGTCTCTCTGCCCACCTGTCTGTCTCTCTGACCACCTGTCTGTCTCTCTGAACACCTGTCTGTCTGTCTGACCACCCGTCTGTCTGTCTCTCTGACCACCTGTCTGTCTCTTTGACCACCCGTCTGTCTCTCTGACCACCCGTCTGTCTCTCTCTCTGACCATCTGTCTGTCTCTCTGACCATCTGTCTCTCTCTCTGACCACCTGTCTCTCTCTCTGACCACCTGTCTCTCTCCCTGACCACCTGTCTCTCTCTCTGACCACCTGTCTGTCTCTCTGACCACCTGTCTCTCTCTCTGACCACCTTTCTGTCTCTCTGACCACCTGTCTGTCTGTCTGACCACCTGTCTGTCTCTCTGACCACCTGTCTCTCTCCCTGACCACCTGTCTGTCTCTCTGACCACCTGTCTGTCTCTCTGACCACCTGTCTCTCTCCCTGACCACCTGTCTGTCTCTCTGACCACCTGTCTCTCCCTGACCACCTGTCTGTCTCTCTGACCACCTGTCTGACCACCTGTCTGTGTCTGCAGGTCTTATCTGGACATGATGAAGGTGATAATCTTCAGCTACATGTTCTGGTTCGTCCTCACCATCATCTTCATCACCGGGACGACCAGGTGACCAGAAACACGTGTAGAGCTCAGAGGATTTATTAAAGCTGTCAAAGGTCAAAGGTCAAAGGTTAAAGAACTGAAACAGCATTAAATCTGATTATTAAATAAACAGTAAAACCCAGATAAATATCATAGTTCATGACTCTCACAGTGTTAATAATATTTAGGATAAACAGTTTGTCTTCTTACTGTGAGATTAACTTCCTGTTTCAGGTCTATTATATATGTTATATTCTATACTCTACATTATATGTGTATATTCGCCTCTCTGTCGCCACCTGCTGGTTGTTTTCAGCGCTGCACTCATCTGTCTTTATTAACTTTAAATCCAGATTTTAATATAATAATAATAATAATAAGTTTTATTTAAAGGCGCCTTTCTCTCAAGGAAGCAACAATACTAATAAAATATA
>NC_070598.1:180000-220000 GCF_027409825.1 Scomber japonicus | reverse complement strand
ACACACACACACACACACACACACACACACACACACACACACTGTACTTCCTGTATGTGGTGTTAGACCTGCAGAACACCCACACGCACACACACACACGGTGATGATGTCATGTGTTCAGGGGGGCGGAGCTATAACAGTGATGATGTCATGTGTTCAGGGGGGCGGAGCTATTCGAGGCGTCCACGGTGAAGGCGGTGCGCGCTCGGCTGCAGGTGGAGAAAACATCGATGGATCTGTTGAAGAGACAGTAAGTCATGTGATGTCACTGCTGTTACCATGGAAACACAGCTCTTAATATTAGTAATGGATTTTATTCACACAGTATGACCTAAGAGCCGTGTATCCATGGTAACGGTCATGATGGTCCAGACAGTCTTTATATCCAGGTGTGGCAGACTCACCTGTGCTGTGATGTAACTTCCTGTGCTGTGATGTAACTTCCTGTGCTGCGATGTAACTTCCTGTGCTGTGATGTAACTTCCTGTGCTGTGATGTAACGTCTTGTGCTGTGATGTAACTTCCTGTGCTGCGATGTAACTTCCTGTGCTGTGATGTAACTTCCTGTGCTGTGATGTAACGTCTTGTGCTGTGATGTAACTTCCTGTGCTGTGATGTAACTTCCTGTGCTGTGATGTAACTTCCTGTGCTGCGATGTAACTTCCTGTGCTGTGATGTAACTTCCTGTGCTACGATGTAACTTCCTGTGCTGTGATGTAACTTCCTGTGCTGTGCTGTAACTTCCTGTGCTGTGATGTAACTTCCTGTGCTGTGATGTAACTTCCTGTGCTGTGATGTAACTTCCTGTGCTGTGATGTAACTTCCTGTGCTGTGATGTAACTTCCTGTGTTTCAGGATGGACAGGATTAAATCTCGGCAGCAGAAGTTCCGCAGAGGAAAAGAGAAGCTGCTGAGTTTGACCCAGGACAGCTTCCATACTGACGGTCAGTGACTCACCTGTCTGTTGCCATGGTAACAGTGATTGGGGGTGGGGGGGTGTCACAGAGGAACTGAGGTGTGTTTTTTACAGGTGAAGAAAACAGGAAGCAGGACAAGGAGTGGTGGAGACCCTGGGTGAACCACGCCTCCAGTGAGTCACATGACCTCTGACATCACACACATGTCTGACATCACACACCTGTCTGACATCACACACCTGTCTGACATCACCTGTCTGACATCACACACCTGTCTGACATCACCTGTCTGACATCACCTGTCTGACATCACACACCTGTCTGACATCACACACCTGTCTGCAGTGGTGAGGAGCGGAGACTACTACCTGTTTGAGACTGACAGCGAGGAGGAGGAGGAGGAGGAGAGGAAGGAGGAAGAGGAGGAGCAGGAGGAGCAGCTTCCTGAGAAGTCTGCCTTCCAGGTGAGAAGAAGACCACACACACACACACACACACACATACACACACACGCACACACACACATACACACACACACACACACACGCACACACACACATACACACACACACACACACACACACACACACACACACACACACACACACACAGTTTAAAGGTGTCTCTCTCTCAGTTCGTGTATCACGCCTGGATCACTGACTCCAGAACAGCGATGAGAGCTCGAAGCAACCAGAAGAAACTGTGGAAGAAGAACTCCTCTGAACAAAGGAGCAGGAGAGAGGAGAGGAGAGCAGGTGAGGAGGGAGAGGAGAGAGGAGGAGGAGGAGGAGGAGGAGGAGGAAAGGAGAGAGGAGAGGAGAGGAGAGCAGGTGAGGAGGAGGAGGAGGAAAGGAGAGGAGAAGAGAGGATGAGGAGAGGAGGAGAGGATGGAGAGGAGAGGAAGAGAGAGGAGGAGGAGGAGGAGGAGGGAGAGGAGAGAGGAGAGGAGGAGGAGGAGGAGGTGAGGAGAGAGGAGGAGAGGAGAGGAGGAGGAGGAGAGAGGGGAGGAGGAGAGGAGGAGGAGGAGAGAGGAGAGGAGGAGGAGGAGAGAGGAGAGGAGGAGGAGGAGAGGAAGAGAGGATGGAGAGAAGAGGAGAGGTGACCATGTGACCATATGACCATGTGACCATATGACCATGTGACCATGTGACCATGTGACTAGTCTTAGTGCTAACAGCTGTTTCCTCCTTCCAGCAGCTGCAGTGATGGAGGCGACGGAGGAGTCAGAGGAGGACGGAGAGGAGGAGGACGGAGAGGAGGGACCAGGTTAGTCCAGTCTGAACCCTGAGCCTGGTTCAGGTGTTCAGGTGTTCAGGTGTGTTCAGGTGTGTTCAGGTGTGTTCAGGTGTTCATGGTGTGTTCATGGTGTGTTCATGGTGTGTTCAGGTGTGTTCAGGTGTGTTCAGGTGTTCATGGTGTGTTCATGGTGTGTTCAGGTGTGTTCATGGTGTGTTCAGGTGTGTTCAGGTGTGTTCAGGTGTGTTCATGGTGTGTTCAGGTGTGTCAGGTGTGTTCAGGTGTGTTCATGGTGTGTTCAGGTGTGTTCAGGTGTTCATGGTGTGTTCAGGTGTGTTCATGGTGTGTTCAGGTGTGTTCAGGTGTTCATGGTGTGTTCATGGTGTGTCAGGTGTGTTCAGGTGTGTTCATGGTGTGTTCAGGTGTGTTCATGGTGTGTTCAGGTGTGTTCAGGTGTGTTCATGGTGTAATCAGGTGTGTTCAGGTGTGTTCATGGTGTGTTCAGGTGTGTTCAGATGTGTTCATGGTGTGTTCATGGTGTGTTCAGGTGTGTTCATGGTGTGTTCAGGTGTGTTCAGGTGTGTTCAGGTGTGTTCAGGTGTGTTCAGGTGTTCATGGTGTGTTCATGGTGTGTTCAGGTGTTCATGGTGTGTTCAGGTGTGTTCAGGTGTGTTCATGGTGTGTTCAGGTGTTCATGGTGTGTTCAGGTGTGTTCATGGTGTGTTCAGGTGTGTTCAGGTGTGTTCATGGTGTGTTCATGGTGTGTTCAGGTGTGTTCAGGTGTGTTCATGGTGTGTTCAGGTGTGTTCATGGTGTGTTCATGGTGTGTTCAGGTGTGTTCAGGTGTGTTCATGGTGTGTTCAGGTGTGTTCAGGTGTTCATGGTGTGTTCAGGTGTGTTCAGGTGTGTTCATGGTGTGTTCATGGTGTGTTCAGGTGTGTTCAGGTGTGTTCAGGTGTTCAGGTGTGTTCAGGTGTTCAGGTGTGCTCATGGTGTGTTCAGGTGTGTTCATGGTGTGTTCAGGTGTTCAGGTGTGTTCAGGTGTGTTCAGGTGTTCAGGTGTGTTCATGGTGTGTTCAGGTGTTCAGGTGTGCTCATGGTGTGTTCAGGTGTGTTCATGGTGTGTTCATGGTGTGTCAGGTGTGTTCAGGTGTGTTCAGGTGTTCAGGTGTGTTCATGGTGTGTTCATGGTGTGTTCAGGTGTGTTCAGGTGTGTTCATGGTGTGTTCATGGTGTGTTCAGGTGTGTTCAGGTGTTCAGGTGTGTTCATGGTGTGTTCATGGTGTGTTCAGGTGTGTTCAGGTGTGTTCATGATGTGTTCAGGTGTTCAGGTGTGTTCATGGTGTTCAGGTGTGTTCAGGTGTTCAGGTGTTCAGGTGTGTTCATGGTGTTCAGGTGTGTTCAGGTGTGTTCAGGTGTTCAGGTGTGTTCAGGTGTGTTCATGGTGTTCAGGTGTGTTCAGGTGTGTTCAGGTGTTCAGGTGTTCAGGTGTGTTCATGGTGTGTTCATGGTGTGTTCAGGTGTGTTCAGGTGTGTTCATGGTGTGTTCATGGTGTGTTCAGGTGTGTTCAGGTGTTCAGGTGTGTTCATGGTGTGTTCAGGTGTGTTCATGATGTGTTCAGGTGTTCAGGTGTGTTCATGGTGTTCAGGTGTGTTCAGGTGTTCAGGTGTTCAGGTGTGTTCATGGTGTTCAGGTGTGTTCAGGTGTGTTCAGGTGTTCAGGTGTGTTCAGGTGTTCAGGTGTGTTCATGGTGTGTTCATGGTGTGTTCAGGTGTTCAGGTGTTCAGGTGTGCTCATGGTGTGTTCAGGTGTGTTCATGGTGTGTTCATGGTGTGTCAGGTGTGTTCAGGTGTGTTCAGGTGTTCAGGTGTGTTCATGGTGTGTTCATGGTGTGTTCAGGTGTGTTCAGGTGTGTTCATGGTGTGTTCATGGTGTGTTCAGGTGTGTTCAGGTGTTCAGGTGTGTTCATGGTGTGTTCAGGTGTGTTCATGATGTGTTCAGGTGTTCAGGTGTGTTCATGGTGTTCAGGTGTGTTCAGGTGTTCAGGTGTGTTCATGTGTGTTCATGGTGTTCAGGTGTGTTCAGGTGTGTTCAGGTGTTCAGGTGTGTTCAGGTGTTCAGGTGTGTTCAGGTGTGTTCATGGTGTTCAGGTGTGTTCAGGTGTGTTCAGGTGTTCAGGTGTGTTCAGGTGTGTTCATGGTGTTCAGGTGTGTTCAGGTGTGTTCAGGTGTTCAGGTGTGTTCATGGTGTGTTCATGGTGTGTTCAGGTGTGTTCAGGTGTGTTCATGGTGTGTTCATGGTGTGTTCAGGTGTGTTCAGGTGTTCAGGTGTGTTCATGGTGTGTTCAGGTGTGTTCATGATGTGTTCAGGTGTTCAGGTGTGTTCATGGTGTTCAGGTGTGTTCAGGTGTTCAGGTGTTCAGGTGTGTTCATGGTGTTCAGGTGTGTTCAGGTGTGTTCAGGTGTTCAGGTGTGTTCAGGTGTGTTCATGGTGTGTTCAGGTGTGTTCATGGTGTGTTCAGGTGTGTTCAGGTGTGTTCAGGTGTTCAGGTGTGTTCATGGTGTGTTCATGGTGTTCAGGTGTTCATGGTGTGTTCATGGTGTGTTCAGGTGTTCATGGTGTGTTCAGGTGTTCATGGTGTGTTCATGGTGTGTTCAGGTGTTCATGGTGTGTTCAGATGTGTTCATGGTGTGTTCAGGTGCGTTCATGGTGTGTTCAGGTGTGTTCAGGTGTGTTCAGGTGTGTTCATGGTGTGTTCAGGTGTGTTCATGGTGTGTTCAGGTGTGTTCATGGTGTGTTCAGGTGTGTTCATGGTGTGTTCAGGTGTGTTCATGGTGTGTTCATGGTGTGTTCAGGTGTGTTCATGGTGTGTTCATGGTGTGTTCGTGGTGCGTTCAGGTGTGTTCATGGTGTGTTCAGGTGTGTTCAGGTGTTCAGGTGTGTTCAGGTGTGTTCGTGGTGCGTTCAGGTGTGTTCATGGTGTGTTCAGGTGTGTTCAGGTGTTCAGGTGTGTTCATGGTGTGTTCATGGTGTTCAGGTGTTCATGGTGTGTTCATGGTGTGTTCAGGTGTTCATGGTGTGTTCAGGTGTTCATGGTGTGTTCATGGTGTGTTCAGGTGTTCATGGTGTGTTCAGATGTGTTCATGGTGTGTTCAGGTGCGTTCATGGTGTGTTCAGGTGTGTTCAGGTGTGTTCAGGTGTGTTCATGGTGTGTTCAGGTGTGTTCATGGTGTGTTCAGGTGTGTTCATGGTGTGTTCAGGTGTGTTCATGGTGTGTTCAGGTGTGTTCATGGTGTGTTCATGGTGTGTTCAGGTGTGTTCAGGTGTTCAGGTGTGTTCAGGTGTGTTCGTGGTGCGTTCATGGTGTGTTCATGATGTGTTCAGGTGTGTTCATGGTGTGTTCAGGTGTGTTCATGGTGTGTTCATGGTGTGTTCATGGTGTGTTCAGGTGTTCATGGTGTGTTCAGGTGCATCAGGTGTGTTCAGGTGTGTTAATGGTGTGTTCATGGTGTGTTCAGGTGTGTTCAGGTGTGTTCATGGTGTGTTCAGGTGTGTTCAGGTGTGTTCAGGTGCATCAGGTGTGTTCAGGTGTGTTCATGGTGTGTTCAGGTGTTCGGGTCATGTGATGTGTTTCAGACACGGTGCTGCGTCGGTTCTCCAACACTCTGCGGTTCTGTTGGGTTCTGCTGTTGGCTCTGCTGGACTCTCTGACTGCCTGGCTCAGAGGTTTGTGTCAGGAGCACATCGACATCTCAACCGTCCTCCGCATCGAGCACTGCATGCTGACCCAGCAGGCCAAGCAGGTAGGCTGGACCCGGGGGGGGGCGGGGGGGGCGGGGAACGCTACGGTTCAGCCGGGGGGCGGGGGGTTTAAACTATGGTACAGTGGGGGGGGGGGGCTGGTGGGGGTTAAACTGTAACATCCTCCTCATCAGCTGTTTGCTTTCAGGGTAAAGTCCCGACCAGAGAGGCCATCCATGTTTACTACCAGGAGCAGATGCAGAGGAGCGGCCTGGACTACACTACCCATGATGCCGAGGGGCAGGGGAGCTCCGGCCTGGACTACACTACCCATGATGCCGAGGGGCAGGGGACCGGCCTGGACTACACTACCCATGATGCTGAGGGGCAGGGGAGCTCCGGCCTGGACTACACTACCCATGATGCCGAGGGGCAGGGGACCGGCCTGGACTACACTACCCATGATGCCGAGGGGCAGGGGACCGGCCTGGACTACACTACCCATGATGCCGAGGGGCAGGGGACCGGCCTGGACTACACTACCCATGATGCCGAGGGGCAGGGGAGCTCCGGCCTGGACTACACTCCCCATGATGCCGAGGGGCAGGGGACCGGCCTGGACTACACTACCCATGATGCCGAGGGGCAGGGGAGCTCCGGCCTGGACTACACTACCCATGATGCCGAGGGGCAGGACACAGCAGAGGGAGGGAGTTCTGAAACACATGAAGAAGAAGCTGGAGGACCAACAGCAAAGGAGGAACCAGAACCAGGACCAGAGCCAGGACCAGGACCAGAACCAGGACATGACCTGGGTCAACCAGGACCAGAACCAGAACCAGGATCAGGAGGATATAACCCGGGTCAACCAGGACCAGAACCAGGACCAGGACCAGAACCAGAACCAGGACCAGGAGGATATGACCCAGGTCAAACAGAACCAGAACCAGAACCAGAACCAGGACCAGAACCAGGACCAGGACCAGGACTAGGAGGATATGACCTTGGTCAAACAGAACCAGGACCAGAACCAGGACCAGAACCAGAACCAGAACTAGGACTAGAACCAGTACCAGAACCAGGACATGACCTGGGTCAAACAGAACCAGGACCAGAACCAGGACCAGGACCAGAACCAGGACCAGAACCAGGACTGACAAAATGCCGGAGATGGCGACCCAGACTGACCCGGATGCAGCGGGTTGAGTCTTCGTCCTCGTCTTCAGAGGATTTGAGCTTCAGTGGAACTCTGAGGTTCTGAAGTTCTGTTTATAGTTTATATTATAGTTTATAATATAATATAGTATTATATAATATAATAATATAATATACTATAATATATAGATATATATATATAGTATCTAACTAACCCTAACCCTATAGTAACTGGTTATAAGCGTTGGGTGTGTTTCCTGTCTGCAGCGGCGCATCCATTCAACAACTTCCTGTCGACACCCAGCCGACCCACACCTTGACTGGCGCCTCCTCCCCGTCCTCCCGCTGCTCCCTGCTCCTCCCCCCCTCCTACAGCCTCGCTCTGGGTCTGGACCTCCAGGAGGAGGAGGCGGGGGGGGGATTCAGGAGGCGTCCGCTGGCTCAGACGCAGGCGGAGAGGAACCACTTCCTGTCCGAGTCCACGTCCACTTCCTGTCCGCTGGCGTCTCGTACTCAGGAGCTGACGGCCAGCGAGCTGCTGAGGAACAGGTGAGTCCCGGACTTCATTCACCTGAAACCTGCTGCTGAGGGTTCTCACTCTGCTTCCTGTCCTCCAGGACTGGTTCTCACTCTGCTTCCTGTCCTCCAGGACTTTCTACAACGAGGAGCTGGAGGCATCCGACCGTTTCTATGGAAACCAACCGCAACTGCTCCAGCTGTGCTACGCCATCTACAACATCCTCGCAGCCAGGTAACGTCCTCAGAGTCAGGTAACGTCCTCAGAGTCAGGTAACGTCCTCAGAGTCAGGTAACGTCCTCAGTCAGGTAACGTCCTCAGAGTCAGGTAACGTCCTCAGTCAGGTAACGTCCTCAGAGTCAGGTAACGTCCTCAGTCAGGTAACGTCCTCAGTCAGGTAACGTCCTCAGGTAACGTCCTCAGGTAACGTCCTCAGGTAACGTCCTCAGTCAGGTAACGTCCTCAGAGTCAGGTAACGTCCTCAGGTAACGTCCCCAGGTAACGTCCTCAGGTAACGTCCTCAGAGTCAGGTAACGTCCTCAGTCAGGTAACGTCCCCAGGTAACGTCCCCAGGTAACGTCCTCAGGTAACGTCCTCAGAGTCAGGTAACGTCCTCAGAGTCAGGTAACGTCCTCAGTCAGGTAACGTCCTCAGTCAGGTAACGTCCTCAGGTAACGTCCTCAGTCAGGTAACGTCCTCAGCCAGGTAACGTCCTCAGTCAGGTAACGTCCTCAGTCAGGTAACGTCCTCAGAGTCAGGTAACGTCCTCAGTCAGGTAACGTCCTCAGAGTCAGGTAACGTCCTCAGAGTCAGGTAACGTCCTCAGTCAGGTAACGTCCTCAGAGTCAGGTAACGTCCTCAGAGTCAGGTAACGTCCTCAGTCAGGTAACGTCCTCAGAGTCAGGTAACGTCCTCAGGTAACGTCCTCAGAGTCAGGTAACGTCCTCAGAGTCAGGTAACGTCCTCAGAGTCAGGTAACATCCTCAGAGTCAGGTAACGTCCCCAGGTAACGTCCTCAGTCAGGTAACGTCCTCAGGTAACGTCCTCAGGTAACGTCCTCTCCCCCCCAGGTCAGAGACGGTGTGCTACCTGGTCATCGTGTTGAACCACATGGTGTCTGCCAGCTGTCTTACGTTGGTGCTTCCTGTCCTGGTGTTCCTGTGGGCCACGCTGTCCGTCCCTCGGCCCAGTAAGACCTTCTGGATGACGGCCATCATCTACACCGAGGTTCCCGCCTGTCTGCTGCACTCATTTCACTTCACACTTCACCTGTCAGCCGGTCTCACCAGTCTGTCCGTCTCCTCAGGTCACAATCGTCATCAAGTACTTCTTCCAGTTTGGTTTCTTCCCGTTCAATCAGAAGCTGGAGGTGGACCGGTCCAAACCGTTCCACCCCCCGAACATCTTGGGAGTGGAGAAGAAGGAAGGCTACGTCCTGTATGACCTGCTGCAGCTGCTGGCTTTATTCTACCACAGAGCCATCCTCAAGGTAACCCCACATGACTCTACCACAGAGCCATACTCAAGGTAACCCCACATGACTCTACCACAGAGCCATACTCAAGGTAACCCCACATGACTCTACCACAGAGCCATACTCAAGGTAACCCCACATGACTCTACCACAGAGCCATACTCAAGGTAACCCCACATGACTCTAGCACAGAGCCATACTCAAGGTAACCCCACATGACTCTACCACAGAGCCATACTCAAGGTAACCCCACATGACTCTACCACAGAGCCATACTCAAGGTAACCCCACATGACTCTACCACAGAGCCATCCTCAAGGTAACCCCACATGACTGTACCACAGAGCCATACTCAAGGTAACCCCACATGACTCTACCACAGAGCCATACTCAAGGTAACCCCACATGACTCTACCACAGAGCCATACTCAAGGTAACCCCACATGACTCTACCACAGAGCCATCCTCAAGGTAACCCCACATGACTCTACCACAGAGCCATACTCAAGGTAACTACATGACTCTACCACAGAGCCATACTCAAGGTAACCCCACATGACTCTACCACAGAGCCATCCTCAAGGTAACCCCACATGACTCTACCACAGAGCCATACTCAAGGTAACTACATGACTCTACCACAGAGCCATACTCAAGGTAACCCCACATGACTCTACCACAGAGCCATACTCAAGGTAACCCCACATGACTCTACCACAGAGCCATACTCAAGGTAACCCCACATGACTCTACCACAGAGCCATACTCAAGGTAACCCCACATGACTCTACCACAGAGCCATACTCAAGGTAACCCCACATGACTCTACCACAGAGCCATACTCAAGGTAACCCCACATGACTCTACCACAGAGCCATACTCAAGGTAACCCCACATGACTCTACCACAGAGCCATACTCAAGGTAACCCCACATGACTACCACAGAGCCATACTCAAGGTAACCCCACATGACTCTACCACAGAGCCATACTCAAGGTAACCCCACATGACTACCACAGAGCCATACTCAAGGTAACCCCACATGACTGTACCACAGATCCATACTCAAGGTAACCACATGTTGATTTACTCCTCCTCCTTCTCCTCTTCCTCCTCCTCCTCCTCTTCCTCTTCCTCCTCCTCCTCATCCTCCTCCTCCTCCTCCTCCTCCTCCTCTCTTTCCTCTTCCTCCTCCTCCTCTTCCTCCTCCTCCTCCTCTTCCTCCTCCTCCACCTCTTCCTCCTCCCTTTCCCCTTCCTCTTCCTCCTCTTCCTCCTCTTCCTCCTCTTCCTCCTCCTCCTCTTCCTCCTCCTCCTCCTCCTCTTCCTCCTCCTACTCTTCCTCCTCCTCTTCCTCCTCCTCCTCTTCCTCCTCCTCCTCCTCCTCCCCTTCCTCCTCCTCCTCCTCCACAGTGCCATGGACTTTGGGACCAAACTGTTTCAACAGAGGCTGACACTCCTGGTCACCATGACAACCAGGCTGACTCCGCCCACGCTTCCACCTCCATCAGCCCAGCTGATCCCAGCAGCACCCTGCGGCGGCGAGGGCGGAGACGAACCCAGTCCAGCTCCACCCAGCGGCGCTCTCCTGCTGGTAGAATCCAACACACCTTCTGAAGGGGGGGGGGGGGGGGGGGGGTCATGTGTTTTGGGGCTTTTTGCCTTTAATGTTCAGGTTAGTAGAGAGAGACAGGAAACGGCAGAGAGGGGGGAATGACATGCAGGATAGGACCGCTCGGAGCGGGACTCGAACCGGGGTCACCTGCAGCGAGGACTGTAGCCTCAGCACACGGGGGGGGGGGGGCTCTACCCACTGAGAACGGGGGCTATGTTGTTCTGTGTTCAGGCAGATACGCTGCAGCAGCCTCTGGGTGGCGCTCTGAGGAACACCAACACACATCTACTGTAGTTTTATGACTTGTATTTAACAGTTGGTGTTTTCTTCTTCGGTGGTTTCAGGCAGTGTCAGCTCTTCACAGTTGGTGTTTTCTTCTTCGGTGGTTTCAGGCAGTGTCAGCTCTTCAGCGCAGCAGCTCGGCAGGTTTGATCTTCTGTTGCAGAAACTTCAACAACTTTCCATCAGAGCTAAGAACTGCTCTGTTAGCAGGTATGCTAACGCTAACACCTGACAGCAACCCTTACCTGTCTCACACCTGTCTCACACCTGTCTGACCTGTCTCTCACCTGTCTTACCTGTCTGACCTGTCTGACCTGTCTCACACCTGTCTCACACCTGTCTCACCTGTCTCACACCTGTCTTACCTGTCTGACCTGTCTGACCTGTCTCACACCTGTCTCACACCTGTCTCACACCTGTCTCACACCTGTCTCACACCTGTCTCATACCTGTCTGACCTGTCTGACCTGTCTCACCTGTCTTACCTGTCTGACCTGTCCACAGGTGTATGTCTCTGTACCGTCCCATCTGTCAGTTCTTCAGAGCTCTCGTCCAACCAGAGTACAGCGCTGTCACCGACGTGTACGTCCTCATGTTCCTCGCCGACACCGTCGACTTCATCATCATCGTCTTCGGCTTCTGGGCCTTCGGGGTAAAACTTTATCATGACATCACATGACATCACATGACATCACGTGACATCACATGACATCACGTGACATCACATGACATCACGTGACATCACATGACATCACATGACATCACATGACATCACGTGACATCACATGACATCACGTGGCATCACGTGACATCACGTGGGATCACATGACATCACATGACATCACGTGACGTCATGTGATGTCACAAACCTTTGACCTATCTCTGTTCAGAAACACTCTGCAGCTGCTGACATCACTTCCTCCCTGTCAGAGGACCAAGTTCCTGAAGCCTTCCTGGTCATGGTTCTGATCCAGTTTGGTACGTCTACCTGTCTGTCTGCTCACCTGTCTGTCTGCTCACCTGTCTGTCTGCTCACCTGTCTGTCTGCCAACCTGTCTCACCTGTCTGTCTGCTCACCTACCTGTCTCACCTGTCTGTCTGCTCACCTGTCTGTCTGCCAACCTGTCTCACCTGTCTGTCTGCTCACCTACCTGTCTCACCTGTCTGTCTGCTCACCTGTCTGTCTGCCAACCTGTCTCACCTGTCTGTCTGCTCACCTACCTGTCTCACCTGTCTGCTCACCTACCTGTCTCACCTGTCTGTCTGCCTACCTGTCTCACCTGTCTGTCTGCCAACCTGTCTCACCTGTCTGTCTGCTCACCTACCTGTCTCACCTGTCTGTCTGCTCACCTGTCTGTCTGCCAACCTGTCTCACCTGTCTGTCTGCTCACCTACCTGTCTCACCTGTCTGTCTGCCTACCTGTCTCACCTGTCTGTCTGCCTACCTGTCTCACCTGTCTGTCTGCAGGTACCATGGTGATAGACAGGGCTCTGTATTTGAGGAAGACAGTTTTGGGGAAGTTGGTGTTTCAGGTGATTTTAGTTTTGGGGATTCACTTCTGGATGTTCTTCATCCTGCCGACGGTCACTGAGAGGTAACACACACTACACACACACACACACACACACACACACGTTACACACACACTACACACACTACACACACTACACACACACGCTACACACACGTTACACACACACTACACACACGCTACACACATGCTAGTGTATACTGATAGTTAAATGTGGATATTGATCATGTAGATATTGATCATGTAGATATTGATCATGTAGATATTGATCATGTGGATATTGATCATGTGGATATTGATCATGTAGATATTGATCATGTAGATATTGATCATGTGGATATTGATCATGTGGATATTGATCATGTAGATATTGATCATGTAGATATTGATCATGTGGATATTGATGATGTGTCTGCAGGCGCTTCAATCAGAACCTCGTGGCTCAGCTCTGGTACTTTGTGAAGTGCGTTTACTTCGGGCTGTCGGCCAATCAGATTCGATCTGGTTACCCAACACGAGTTCTGGGAAACTTCCTGACGAAGAGTTACAACTACCTGAACCTGTTCCTGTTCCAGGGGTGAGTGTGTTAGCCTAGCTTAGCATAAAGCTACAACTACCTGAACCTGTTCCTGTTCCAGGGGTGAGTGTGTTAGCCTAGCTTAGCATAAAGCTACAACTACCTGAACCTGTTCCTGTTCCAGGGGTGAGTGTGTTAGCCTAGCTTAGCATAAACACAGGAAGCAGCTGACATTTAAACAGGATGTTCCCTCCACACACATGTTGTTCCCATGGTAATGCTGTACCTGTCTGTCTCCACCTGTCTGTCTCCACCTGTCTGTCTCCACCTGTCTGTCTCCACCTGTCTCTCTCCACCTGTCTGTCTCCACCTGTCTGTCTCCACCTGTCTGTCTCTACCTGTCTGTCTCCACCTGTCTCCACCTGTCTCCACCTGTGTGTCTCCACCTGTGTGTCTGTAGTTTTCGGCTGGTGCCCTTCCTGACGGAGCTGCGTGCGGTGATGGACTGGGTGTGGACAGACACCACGCTGTCTCTGTCCTCGTGGATCTGTGTCGAGGATGTTTACGCTCACAGCTTCGTCTTAAAGTGCTGGAGAGAGTCTGAGAAGGTCTGATGACATCATCACTGTTTAACATGACATCACATGACATCACCTGTGTGTACCTGTGTGTAGCTGTGTGTGTACCTGTGTGTGTACCTGTGTGTGTACCTGTGTGTGTACCTGTGTGTGTACTGATGTACCTGTGTGTACCTGTGTGTACCTGTGTGTACCTGTGTGTACTGACGTACCTGTGTGTGTACCTGTGTGCACCTGTGTGTACTAACGTACCTGTGTGTGTACCTGTGTGTGTACCTGTGTGTACCTGTGTGTACTAACGTACCTGTGTGTGTACCTGTGTGTGTACCTGTGTGTACCTGTGTGTACTAACGTACCTGTGTGTGTACCTGTGTGTACCTGTGTGTACCTGTGTGTACTGACGTACCTGTGTGTGCACCTGTGTGTACTAACGTACCTGTGTGTACTAACGTACCTGTGTGTGTACCTGTGTGTGTACCTGTGTGTACCTGTGTGTACTAACGTACCTGTGTGTACCTGTGTGTGTACCTGTGTGTGTACCTGTGTGTGTGTCTCAGAGGTACCCGCAGCCTCGGGGGCAGAAGAAGAAGCGTGTGGTGAAGTACGGGATGGGCGGTCTGATCGTGCTGCTGCTGATCTGCATCGTCTGGTTCCCGCTGCTCTTCATGTCGCTCATCAAGTCCGTCGCCGGAGTCGTCAACCGACCGCTGGACGTGTCTCTGACCATCACCCTGGGGGGCTTCCAGGTAACACACCTGGACACACCTGGACACACACACCTGGACACACCTGGACTAACACACCTGGACCAACACACCTGTACACACCTGGACTAACACACCTGGACTAACACACCTGGACCAACACACCTGGACCAACACACCTAGACTAACACACCTGTACACACGTGTACACACCTGGACACACCTGGACTAACACACCTGTACACACCTGGACTAACACACCTGGACTAACACACCTGGACTAACATACCTGGACTAACACACCTGGACTAACACACCTGTACACACCTGGACTAACACACCTGGACTAACACACCTGTACACACCTGGACTAACACACCTGTACACACCTGGACTAACATACCTGGACTAACACACCTGGACTAACACACCTGTACACACCTGGACTAACACACCTGTACACACCTGGACACACCTGGACTAACACACCTGGACTAACACACCTGTACACACCTGGACACACCTGGACTAACACACCTGGACTAACACACCTGTACACACCTGGACTAACACACCTGGACCAACACACCTGTACACAACTGTACACACCTGGACTAAAACACCTGTACACACCTGGACTAACACACCTGTACACACCTGGACTAACACACCTGTACACACCTGGACTAACACACCTGTACACACCTGGACTAACACACCTGTACACACCTGGACTAACACACCTGGACTAACACACCTGGACTAACACACCTGTACACACCTGGACTAACACACCTGGACTAACACACCTGGACACACCTGGACTAACACATCTGGACTAACACATCTGTACACACCTGGACTAACACACCTGGACTAACACACCTGGACTAACACACCTGGACTAACACACCTGTACACACCTGGACTAACACACCTGTACACACCTGGACTAACACACCTGGACTAACACACCTGGACTAACACACCTGGACTAACACACCTGTACACACCTGGACTAACACACCTGTACACACCTGGACTAACACACCTGGACTAACACACCTGGACTAACACACCTGGACTAACACACCTGTGGTTTTGTTGGCAGCCGATCTTCACGATGAGCGCGCAGCAGAATCAGCTCAAAGATCTGACGGAGGAAGACTTCAGCTCCTTCATCAGCTCCTACAGCTACACACCTGTGAGTACTACTACACACCTGCAGTACTACACACCTGCAGTACTACAACACACCTGTGAGTACTACTACACACCTGTAGTACTACTACACACCTGCAGTACTACACACCTGCAGTACTACTACACACCTGCAGTACTACTACACACCTGTAGTACTACACACCTGTAGTACTACTACACACCTGTGAGTACTACTACACACCTGTAGTACTACACACCTGTAGTACTACTACACACCTGTGAGTACTACTACACACCTGCAGTACTACACACCTGCAGTACTACTACACACCTGCAGTACTACTACACACCTGTAGTACTACACACCTGTAGTACTACTACACACCTGTGAGTACTACTACACACCTGCAGTACTACTACACACCTGTGAGTACTACTACACACCTGTAGTACTACACACCTGCAGTACTACTACACACCTGTGAGTACTACTACACACCTGAGTACTTGTAGTACTACTACACACCTGCAGTACTACTACACACCTGTAGTACTACTACACACCTGTAGTACTACTACACACCTGCAGTACCTGTACTACAGGTGTTTGTAGTTCTATCCTCCTGCCTGTGTTTCCCAGAGTGCTTTGCAGTTCCTGGAGGCGTACAGCATGGAGGACGTGACTCTGGCCGAGCTGCAGGGCAGCAGCAACTCTCTGTGGACCATCAGCCCCCCCAGCAGGACTTACCTGAGCCAGGTGCTCAACCTGGACCACTTCCCCCTCACGCTGTCCTGGACCATCCAGAGGTGAGGACCTGATCACTAGCCGATCACTAACCGATCACTAACCGATCACTAACCGATCACTAACCGATCACTAGCCGATCACTAGCCGATCACTAACCGATCACTAACCGATCACTAGCCGATCATTAACCGATCACTAGCCGATCACTAGCCGATCACTAGCCGATCACTAACCGATCACTAACCGATCACTAGCCGATCACTAACCGATCACTAACGATCACTAACCGATCACTAACCGATCACTAGCCGATCACTAACCGATCACTAGCCGATCACTAACGATCACTAACGATCACTAACCGATCACTAGCCGATCACTAACGATCACTAACGATCACTAACCGATCACTAGCCGATCACTAGCCGATCACTAACCGATCACTAGCCGATCACTAGCCGATCACTAGCCGATCACTAACCGATCATTAACCGATCACTAGCCGATCACTAGCCGATCACTAACCGATCACTAGCCGATCACTAGCCGATCACTAACCGATCACTAACCGATCACTAGCCGATCACTAGCCGATCACTAGCCGATCACTAACGATCACTAGCCGATCACTAGCCGATCACTAACGATCACTAGCCGATCACTAACCGATCACTAGCCGATCACTAACCGATCACTAACCGATCACTAGCCGATCACTAGCCGATCACTAGCCGATCACTAACCGATCACTAACCGATCACTAGCCGATCACTAGCCGATCACTAGCCGATCACTAACCGCTCACTAGCCGCTCACTAGCCGATCACTAACCGATCACTAACCGATCACTAACCGATCACTAGCCGATCACTAGCCGCTCACTAGCCGCTCACTAACCGATCACTAACCGATCACTAGCCGATCACTAACCGATCACTAACCGATCACTAACCGATCACTAACCGATCACTAACCGCTCACTAGCCGCTCACTAGCCGATCACTAACCGATCACTAACCGATCACTAACCGCTCACTAGCCGATCACTAGCCGATCACTAACCGATCACTAGCCGATCACTAGCCGATCACTAGCCGATCACTAACCGATCACTAGCCGATCACTAGCCCATCACTAGCCGATCACTAACCGATCACTAACCGCTCACTAGCCGATCACTAGCCGATCACTAACCGATCACTAGCCGATCACTAACCGATCACTAGCCGATCACTAACGATCACTAACGATCACTAACCGATCACTAACCGATCACTAGCCCATCACTAGCCGATCACTAACCGATCACTAACCGATCACTAGCCGATCACTAGCCGATCACTAACCGATCACTAACCGCTCACTAGCCGATCACTAGCCGATCATTAACCGATCACTAACCGCTCACTAGCCGATCACTAACCGATCACTAGCCGATCACTAATCGATCACTAACCGATCACTAACCGATCACTAACCGCTCACTAGCCGATCACTAGCCGATCACTAGCCGATCACTAACGATCACTAACGATCACTAACCGATCACTAACCGATCACTAGCCGATCACTAACCGATCACTAACCGATCACTAACCGATCACTAACCGATCACTAGCCGATCACTAACCGATCACTAGCCGATCACTAACCGATCACTAACCGCTCACTAGCCGATCACTAACCGATCACTAGCCGATCACTAATCGATCACTAACCGATCACTAACCGATCACTAACCGATCACTAGCCGATCACTAACCGATCACTAGCCGATCACTAACCGATCACTATCGATCACTAGCCGATCACTAGCCGATCACTAACCGATCACTAACCGATCACTAACGATCACTAACCGATCACTAGCCGATCACTAACCGATCACTAGCCGATCACTAGCCGATCACTAACCGATCACTAGCCGATCACTAACCGATCACTAACCGATCACTAACCGATCACTAGCCGATGACTAGCCGATCACTAGCCGATCACTAGCCGATCACTAGCCGATCACTAGCCGATCACTAACCGATCATCAGTCACACAGACAGCGCTCTGAGTGTGTGTGTGTGTGTGTGTGTGTGTGTGTGTGTGTGTGTGTGTGTGTGTGTGTGTGTGTGTGTGTGTCTCTAACAGGAACCTGAGTCTGGGGGCGAAGGCGGAGCTTGCCTCAGGTAAACATGTGACCTACCTGGATGACCAGACCCGCCTGGACCTGATCCAGCTGCTGAACGGGACCAGGTCACTTCCTGTGTGAGTCCAGGGGGCGGGACTTCAATTTAACCTTTATTTATACAGCAGACGTTCTCATGTTTCTTACAGAACTCATTAAATGTAAACACGTTCTAGCATCAGACGATGTTTCTAACATCTGGATCCATCGTCTCTACATTCACTGTCTGAGTAATAGAACCTGTAACAGGATGTGATGTCACTGACGTCAGGAACAGGAAGAGTACAGATGATGCTAACTGTGTGTCTCCAGGTTGATACAGGAAGTGCTGCCGTGTTTCATCCGAGCGCCGAGCGACTCCAACGCCAAGCCCATCGAGCAGCTTTACCCAGGTCTGTAACGCTGCCTGTGATTGGCTGAGAGCTTTACCCAGGTCTGTAACGCTGCCTGTGATTGGCTGAGAGCTTTACCCAGGTCTGTAACGCTGCCTGTGATTGGCTGAGAGCTTTACCCAGGTCTGTAACGCTGCATGTGATTGGTCCAGCTTTACCCAGGTCTGTAACGCTGCCTGTGATTGGCTCAGAGCTTTACCCAGGTCTGTAACGCTGCCTGTGATTGGCTGAGAGCTTTACCCAGGTCTGTAACGTGATTGGTCGAGCAGGTTTTAACAGTAAATGTAAATCCAGTTTTTTGCAGCCGTTTCCGTGGTAACAAGCTCTCACTGATGCGCCCTCCAATCACACGGCTGTTCTCTGTCGTCCAATCAGACGACCGCTTCAAAGACATCCTGCTTGCCTTGGAGCGATCGACCAATCGGAGCGGAGAGATCCAGGAGTGGTGGATTGTGGACCAATCGGCTGCCAGCATGCTGCCTGTTGGGGGCGGGGCCTCATCAGCTGACAGGAGGGAGGCGGGACTTCAGCTGCTCATCTTCAGTGATAAAGTTAGCCCACCGAGTCTCGGCTTCCTGGCCGGATACGGGTAAGAAAGTACTATAGTAGTAGGACTGTAGTACTGTAGTATTGTAGTAGTATTAGTGTAGTACTACAGTAGTACTACACTAATACTACTGTGTATTGTAGTAGTAGTATTGTAGTACTACAGTAGTACTACTGTGTATTGTAGTAGTACTGTAGTATTGTAGTACTACAGTAGTACTTGTGTGTATTGTAGTAGTAGTATTGTAGTACTACAGTAGTACTTGTGTGTATTGTAGTAGTAGTATTGTAGTACTGTAGTAGTAGTACTGTAGTACTACAGTAGTACTTGTGTGTATTGTAGTAGTAGTATTGTAGTATTGTAGTACTGTAGTACTACAGTAGTACTTGTGTGTATTGCAGGATCATGGGTCTGTACGCGTCGGTGGTTCTGGTCATCGGGAAGTTTGTGCGTGAGTTCTTTAGCGGGATCAGTCACTCCATCATGTTCGAGGAGCTGCCGAGCGTCGACCGCATCCTCAAACTCTGCACCGACATCTTCCTGGTACTGACCCCGCCCACTCACACTCAGCGTCTGATTGGCTGCCCTGCTGTGCTCTGATTGGCTGTTCTCTGTTTCAGGTGAGAGAGACAGGTGAGCTGGAGCTGGAGGAGGAACTCTACGCCAAACTGATCTTCCTCTATCGATCCCCAGAGACCCTGATCAAATGGACCCGCCGCTGACCTCATCAATAATCACTACTCACCTGTAGTGATGTCACAACCCTGTAGTGATGTCACAGCCCAGCCCTGTAGTGATGTCACAGCCCAGCCCTGTCGTGATGTCACTCTGACCTGTAGTGATGTCACACTGACCTGTAGTGATGTCACAACCCTGATGTCACTGACCTGTAGTGATGTCACTCTGACCTGTAGTGATGTCACAGCCCTGTAGTGATGTCACACAGACCTGTAGTGATGCCACACTGACCTGTAGTGATGTCACACTGATGACTGATGACTGATTATTGATTACTGATAACTGGAATTGTTTTAATGCAGCTTCGTTTTAACTGTGAAGATCCGTCTGGAAACAGGAAGTGATGTCATCAGCAATAAGCATCACTTCATATTTATTTATTTGATCGGAACAAACCTCAGTATTACGTTAGCTTAATGTTAGCTCTGTGTTCGTCCTACATTAGCTTAATGTTAGCTCTGTGTTCGTCCTACATTAGCTTAATGTTAGCTCTGTGTTAGTCCTACATTAGCTTCATGTTAGCTCTTTGTTAGCCCTCATTAGCTTCATGTTATCTCTTTGTTAGCCCTTCATTAGCTTCATGTTAGCTGTAGTTAGCTTCATATTAGCTCCTTGTTAGCCCTACATTAGCTTCATGTTAGCTGTAGTTAAATGTGTAGTTTGTTTTGACAGTGAATCTAAAACCTGTAAACTGTGTTTCTGAATATGTGAAAAGTGAAAAATTAATAAATGAAAGACTTTTGTGACTCAGCTGTTTGTTGGAGTGTTTTCAGACGTAGAGCAGCAGAGCAGCGGGGTTAGGGTTAGCTAAACATGCTACTGTATCTGTAGCAGAGCAGCGGGGTTAGGGTTAGCTAAACATGCTGCTTTATCCGTAGCAGAGCAGCAGGGTTAGAGTTAGCTAAACATGCTGCTGTATCTGTAGCAGAGCAGCAGGGTTAGGGTTAGCTAAACATGCTGCTGTATCTGTAGCAGAGCAGCGGGGTTAGGGTTAGCTAAACATGCTGCTGTATCTGTAGCAGAGCAGCAGGGTTAGCTAAACATGCTGCTGTATCTGTAGCAGAGCAGCGGGGTTAGCTAAACATGCTGCTGTATCTGTAGCAGAGCAGCGGGGTTAGCTAAACATGCTGCTGTATCTGTAGCAGAGCAGCGGGGTTAGGGTTAGCTAAACATGCTACTGTATCTGTAGCAGAGCAGCGGGGTTAGGGTTAGCTAAACATGCTACTGTATCTGTAGCAGAGCAGCGGGGTTAGCTAAACATGCTGCTGTATCTGTAGCAGAGCAGCGGGGTTAGCTAAACATGCTGCTGTATCTGCAGCAGAGCAGTGGGGTTAGGGTTAGCTAAACATGCTGCTGTATCTGTAGCGGAGCAGCAGGGTTAGGGTTAGCTAAACATGCTGCTGTATCTGTAGCAGAGCAGCGGGGTAAGGGTTAGCTAAACATGCTGCTGCATCTGTAGCAGAGCAGCGGGGTTAGCTAAACATGCTGCTGTATCTGTAGCAGAGCAGCAGGGTTAGCTAAACATGCTGCTGTATCTGTAGCAGAGCAGCAGGGTTAGCTAAACATGCTGCTGTATCTGTAGCAGAGCAGCGGGGTTAGCTAAACATGCTGCTGTATCTGTAGCAGAGCAGCGGGGTTAGCTAAACATGCTGCTGTATCTGTAGCAGAGCAGCAGGGTTAGCTAAACATGCTGCTGTATCTGTAGCAGAGCAGCGGGGTTAGCTAAACATGCTGCTGTATCTGTAGCAGAGCAGCAGGGTTAGGATTAGCTAAACATGCTGCTGTATCTGTAGCGGAGCAGCAGGGTTAGGGTTAGCTAAACATGCTACTGTATCTGTAGCAGAGCAGCAGGGTTAGGGTTAGCTAAACATGCTGCTGTATCCGTAGCAGAGCAGCGGGGTTAGCTAAACATGCTGCTGTATCTGTAGCAGAGCAGAGATTTAGCGTCTCGCTGCCAGGAACATAAAATGTGAGAAGTTTCACGATGTTTTTATTTTTCTGGCAGCGATTTGTTTCCGTACAATCGAGATAAACGCTAAACACATTAAACCTGCTCTGGTAAGAAATCAGAACCTTCAAATAATTAATAACGATAATTTTAGGTTATAATTCAGTTAAAGGTTCAAACTGGACTCTGTTAGTAGTGTGTTACACATGTACACACACACCTGCACACACACACACATCTGCACACGTCTACACACACACACACACATCTGCACACGTCTACACACATACACACACATCTGCACAAACACACACATCTGCACACACCTGCACACACACACACATCTGCACACACACACACATCTGTACACATCTACACACACACACATCTGCACACATCTACACACATACACACACACATCTGTACACATCTACACACACACACACGTCTGCACACAGACTAATGACAGCAGTGAGTATCTTTTTTTTAATACTTTATTGATCAGTGTTTCTCAGCAACCAGCTGATCATTATCAATGAATCTGTCACGTGACCACAGATCAGCTGATCAGCTTCATTGATCCACAACAACCAATCAGCAGCTGCTGGGTCACTTCCTGTCGATCAGCTGATTATTATCAATATTTATAAATCTGTAGGAAAGAAATCACGGTGACGTCACACATCATCAGGGCACGCGCCACAGACCTGTCTACGTCACTGTGCTGTTGGCCCACGTGACCGGCTCGTGCCTTCGCTCTGAGGCCCGAGCACAGGAGGAAAGCGCATGCGCGAGAGGCAGTGATCCGTTTGGCCCGCGCCCGCGTGCCCTGCAGTGTCCGCGCGCCCCGTGCTCGTCCTCAGCAACAACAACAACAACCGGACCCGGTTACCGGCCCCGGTGCGCTGCCCCCCCTCCCGGAGCACCGTGAAGGTAAGCCCGTTCGCGCTCCCGGCCTCGCGCCCTCTGCCCGCCGCCGTCCTCGCGGGATGGCTGCGCGCTCTCGAGCCGTTCATGGCCGCTCGAGCCTCTCGTTCGTGTCGCCGCTGCTCGCGTGCGTGTCGGTCCCGGGGACGGCGGCACGCGGCCCCGCGGCCTCGCGCCCCGGTGCTCCGGTACCACGGCGGGTCCGCGAGGAAGACCGGTGAGCGCGAGCGGCCGTTACAGAGCGGAGGAGCCATTTTGTTTCAGTAGTCCGCCATTTAACACAAAGCAGCTCCGGTAACCGGTAACCCCGGTAACACGGTGTTTAACGGAAACCACGGTGTTTCACGCTAACACGGTGTTTAACTGTAACCGGTAACCACGGTAACACGGTCTTTAACGGTAACCACGGTAACACGGTGGTGAACGGTAACCATGGTAACACTGTTTAACCATAACCACGGTGTTTCACGGTAACACGGTGTTTTACGGTTACCACGGTAACACGGTGCTGAAAGTTCAGATATGAGATCAATGCAGATCTGATGAGAATCATAAAGATATTATAATAATAAAATATAAAGTGATATTTTACATTAGAGTGAACATGAGAAGCCTATTTACTGATTTCTATTAATAGTTAAAATGATGATACTACTACTTTATTCCTCCTCTCTGTTCTACTGCAGGAATACTACTACTTTATTCCTCCTCTCTGTTCTACTGCAGGAATACTACTACTTTATTCCTCCTCTCTGTTCTACTACAGGAATACTACTACTTTATTCCTCCTCTCTGTTCTACTGCAGGAATACTACTACTTTATTCCTCCTCTCTGTTCTACTACAGGAATACTACTACTTTATTCCTCCTCTCTGTTCTACAGGAATACTACTACTTTATTCCTCCTCTCTGTTCTACTACAGGAATACTACTACTTTATTCCTGCTCTCTGTTCTACTGCAGGAATACTACTACTTTATTCCTCCTCTCTGTTCTACTACAGGAATACTACTACTTTATTCCTCCTCTCTGTTCTACTGCAGGAATACTACTACTTTATTCCTCCTCTCTGTTCTACTGCAGGAATACTACTACTTTATTCCTCCTCTCTGTTCTACTGCAGGAATACTACTACTTTATTCCTCCTCTCTGTTCTACTACAGGAATACTACTACTTTATTCCACCTCTCTGTTCTACTGCAGGAATACTACTACTTTATTCCTCCTCTCTGTTCTACTGCAGGAATACTACTACTTTATTCCTCCTCTCTGTTCTACAGGAATACTACTACTTTATTCCTCCTCTCTGTTCTGCAGGAATACTACTACTTTATTCCTCCTCTCTGTTCTACTGCAGGAATACTACTACTTTATTCCTCCTCTCTGTTCTACTGCAGGAATACTACTACTTTATTCCTCCTCTCTGTTCTACTACAGGAATACTACTACTTTATTCCTCCTCTCTGTTCTACAGGAATACTACTACTTTATTCCTCCCCTCTGTTCTACTACAGGAATACTACTACTTTATTCCTCCTCTCTGTTCTACTGCAGGAATACTACTACTTTATTCCTCCTCTCTGTTCTACTGCAGGAATACTACTACTTTATTCCTCCTCTCTGTTCTACTACAGGAATACTACTACTTTATTCCTCCTCTCTGTTCTACTGCAGGAATACTACTACTTTATTCCTCCTCTCTGTTCTACTGCAGGAATACTACTACTTTATTCCTCCTCTCTGTTCTACTGCAGGAATACTACTACTTTATTCCTCCTCTCTGTTCTACAGGAATACTACTACTTTATTCCTCCTCTCTGTTCTACTGCAGGAATACTACTACTTTATTCCTCCTCTCTGTTCTACTGCAGGAATACTACTACTTTATTCCTCCTCTCTGTTCTACAGGAATACTACTACTTTATTCCTCCTCTCTGTTCTACTGCAGGAATACTACTACTTTATTCCTCCTCTCTGTTCTACAGGAATACTACTACTTTATTCCTCCTCTCTGTTCTGCAGGAATACTACTACTTTATTCCTCCTCTCTGTTCTACTACAGGAATACTACTACGTTATTCCTCCTCTCTGTTCTACTGCAGGAATACTACTACTTTATTCCTCCTCTCTGTTCTACTGCAGGAATACTACTACTTTATTCCTCCTCTCTGTTCTACAGGAATACTACTACTTTATTCCTCCTCTCTGTTCTACTACAGGAATACTACTACTTTATTCCTCCTCTCTGTTCTACTGCAGGAATACTACTACTTTATTCCTCCTCTCTGTTCTACTGCAGGAATACTACTACTTTATTCCTCCTCTCTGTTCTACAGGAATACTACTACTTTATTCCTCCTCTCTGTTCTACTGCAGGAATACTACTACTTTATTCCTCCTCTCTGTTCTACAGGAATACTACTACTTTATTCCTCCTCTCTGTTCTGCAGGAATACTACTACTTTATTCCTCCTCTCTGTTCTACTACAGGAATACTACTACGTTATTCCTCCTCTCTGTTCTACAGGAATACTACTACTTTATTCCTCCTCTCTGTTCTACAGGAATACTACTACTTTATTCCTCCTCTCTGTTCTACTGCAGGAATACTACTACTTTATTCCTCCTCTCTGTTCTACTGCAGGAATACTACTACTTTATTCCTCCTCTCTGTTCTACTACAGGAATACTACTACTTTATTCCTCCTCTCTGTTCTACAGGAATACTACTACTTTATTCCTCCTCTCTGTTCTACTGCAGGAATACTACTACTTTATTCCTCCTCTCTGTTCTACTGCAGGAATACTACTACTTTATTCCTCCTCTCTGTTCTACAGGAATACTACTACTTTATTCCTCCTCTCTGTTCTACAGGAATACTACTACTTTATTCCTCCTCTCTGTTCTACTGCAGGAATACTACCACTTTATTCCTCCTCTCTGTTCTACTGCAGGAATACTACTACTTTATTCCTCCTCTCTGTTCTACTGCAGGAATACTACTACTTTATTCCTCCTCTCTGTTCTACTGCAGGAATACTACTACTTTATTCCTCCTCTCTGTTCTACAGGAATACTACTACTTTATTCCTCCTCTCTGTTCTACAGGAATACTACTACTTTATTCCTCCTCTCTGTTCTACAGGAATACTACTACTTTATTCCTCCTTTCTGTTCTGCAGGAATACTACTACTTTATTCCTCCTCTCTGTTCTACTACAGGAATACTACTACTTTATTCCTCCTCTCTGTTCTACTACATGAATACTACTACTTTATTCCTCCTCTCTGTTCTACTACAGGAATACTACTACTTTATTCCTCCTCTCTGTTCTACTGCAGGAATACTACTACTTTATTCCTCCTCTCTGTTCTACAGGAATACTACTACTTTATTCCTCCTCTCTGTTCTACTACAGGAATACTACTACTTTATTCCTCCTCTCTGTTCTACTACATGAATACTACTACTTTATTCCTCCTCTCTGTTCTACTGCAGGAATACTACTACTTTATTCCTCCTCTCTGTTCTACTACAGGAATACTACTACTTTATTCCTCCTCTCTGTTCTACTACAGGAATACTACTACTTTATTCCTCCTCTCTGTTCTACTGCAGGAATACTACTACTTTATTCCTCCTCTCTGTTCTACTGCAGGAATACTACTACTTTATTCCTCCTCTCTGTTCTACTACAGGAATACTACTACTTTATTCCTCCTCTCTGTTCTACTACAGGAATACTACTACTTTATTCCTCCTCTCTGTTCTACTGCAGGAATACTACTACTTTATTCCTCCTCTCTGTTCTACAGGAATACTACTACTTTATTCCTCCTCTCTGTTCTACTGCAGGAATACTACTACTTTATTCCTCCTCTCTGTTCTACTACAGGAATACTACTACTTTATTCCTCCTCTCTGTTCTACAGGAATACTACTACTTTATTCCTCCTCTCTGTTCTACTGCAGGAATACTACTACTTTATTCCTCCTCTCTGTTCTACTGCAGGAATACTACTACTTTATTCCTCCTCTCTGTTCTACTGCAGGAATACTACTACTTTATTCCTCCTCTCTGTTCTACTGCAGGAATACTACTACTTTATTCCTCCTCTCTGTTCTACTACAGGAATACTACTACTTTATTCCTCCTCTCTGTTCTACTACAGGAATACTACTACTTTATTCCTCCTCTCTGTTCTACAGGAATACTACTACTTTATTCCTCCTCTCTGTTCTACAGGAATACTACTACTTTATTCCTCCTCTCTGTTCTACAGGAATACTACTACTTTATTCCTCCTCTCTGTTCTACTGCAGGAATACTACTACTTTATTCCTCCTCTCTGTTCTACTGCAGGAATACTACTACTTTATTCCTCCTCTCTGTTCTACTGCAGGAATACTACTACTTTATTCCTCCTCTCTGTTCTACAGGAATACTACTACTTTATTCCTCCTCTCTGTTCTACTGCAGGAATACTACTACTTTATTCCTCCTCTCTGTTCTACTACAGGAATACTACTACTTTATTCCTCCTCTCTGTTCTACTACATGAATACTACTACTTTATTCCTCCTCTCTGTTCTACAGGAATACTACTACTTTATTCCTCCTCTCTGTTCTACTGCAGGAATACTACTACTTTATTCCTCCTCTCTGTTCTACTGCAGGAATACTACTACTTTATTCCTCCTCTCTGTTCTACAGGAATACTACTACTTTATTCCTCCTCTCTGTTCTACTACAGGAATACTACTACTTTATTCCTCCTCTCTGTTCTACTGCAGGAATACTACTACTTTATTCCTCCTCTCTGTTCTACAGGAATACTACTACTTTATTCCTCCTCTCTGTTCTACTGCAGGAATACTACTTAGCTTGTTATTATGTCATACTGTGAGATCAGCTGGTTATGATGTCATACTGTGAGATCAGCTAGTTATGATGTCATACTGTGAGATCAGCTGGTTATGATGTCATACTGTGAGATCAGCTAGTTATGATGTCATACTGTGAGATCAGCTGGTTATGATGTCATACTGTGAGATCAGCTGGTTATGATGTCATAATGTGAGATCAGCTGGTTATGATGTCATACTGACCTGACTCTTCTGTCCTCAGATGGCGGAGACGGTGAAGTACGTGGACGACGAGCATAAGAGCATCTTCCTGAAGCTGCTGAACGAGCAGCGTCTGGAGGGCGAGCACTGCGACATCGCCGTTGTGGTCGAAGACGTCAAGTTCCGCGCTCACCGCTGCGTGCTGGCGGCGTGCTCCAACTACTTCAAGAAGCTCTTCAAGAAACACGAGGTACTGGCCAGAGCCTTCAGCGTGTAATCTGAGTACTTTAAGGTATACTCTGAGTACTTTAAGGTGTAATCTGAGTACTTTGGCGTGTAGTATGAGTACTTAAAGGTGTACTCTGAGTACTTTAAGGTGTACTCTGAGTACTTTAAGGTGTACTCTGATTACTTTAAGGTGTACTCTGAGTACTTAAAGGTATACTCTGAGTACTTAAAGGTGTAATCTGATTACTGTAAGGTGTAATCTGATTATTTTTAGGTGTACTCTGAGTACTTTAAGGTGTAATCTGATTACTGTAAAGTGTAATCTGATTACTTTAAGGTATAATCTGATTACTTGTGCAGGTGGATAACTCTTCTGTGATTGAGATCGACTTCATCCGCTCGGACATCTTTGAGGAAGTGTTGAACTACATGTACACGGCCAAGATCTCCGTCAAGAAGAGAGACGTCAACCTGATGATGTCATCAGGACAGATCCTGGGGATCCGCTTCCTGGACAAGCTCTGCTCCCAGGTACACACACACACACACACACACACACAGAGAGACACACATATACACACACACAGAGACACACATATATACACACACAGGGGCGGAGCTTATGGAGGGGCTGGGACACAATGCGGCAGACAGGTAACACACAGGTAACACACACACACAGGTAACACACACACACAGGTAACACACACACACAGGTAACACACACACACAGGTAACACACACACACAGGTAACACACACACACAGACACACAGGTAACACACACACACAGGTAACACACACACACACACACACAGGTAACACACACAGGTAACACACACACACAGGTAACACACACACACACACACACACACACAGGTAACACACAGGTAAGTATGACCTCAGTGTGTTTCTCACCTGTTGGTCAGACAGGTGAAGCTCCGCCTCCTTAGTGATGATGCGTTCATGTTCCCTCAGAAACGAGACGTGTCATCAGAGGACAAAGAGAAGTTCCCGTATGACATCGTAAAGATGGCGCTGCCGCCCGAAGCTCAGCTAGCTGCTGACGCCGAGGTACCTCATTACATCATTACCTCATTACATCATTCCCTCATTACATCATTACCTCATTACCTCATTACTTCATTACATCATTACCTCATTACATCATTACTTCATTACCTCATTACCACATTACTTCATTACCTCATTACTTCATTACCTCATTACATCATTACATCATTACCTCATTACCTCATTACCTCATTACTTCATTACCTCATTACCTCATTACATAATTACCTCATTACTTCATTACATCATTACCTCATTACCTCATTACCTCATTACATCATTACCTCATTACCACATTACCTCATTACATAATTACCTCATTACTTCATTACCTCATTACCACATTACCTCATTACTTCATTACCTCATTACCACATTACCTCATTACCTCATTACATCATTACCTCATTACCTCATTACATCATTACCTCATTAATTCATTACCTCATTACATCATTACATCATTACCTCATTACATCATTACCTCATTACTTTATTACCTCATTACATCATTACCTCATAACCTCATTACTCCATTATCTCATTACCTCATTACTCCATTACTCCATTACATAATTACCTCATTACTCCATTACCTCATTACTCCATTACCTCATTACATCATTACCTCATTACATCATTACTTTATTACCTCATTACCTCATTACATCATTACCTCATTACATCATTACATCATTACCTCATTACCTCATTACATCATTACCTCATTACATCATTACTTCATTACTCCATTACATCATTACATCATTACCTCATTACATCATTACCTCATTACATCATTACCTCATTACCTCATCACTTTATAACTTTAATATTTTTATTGTTAACTTTAACGTTATAACTTTATCGTCAGGTTCTCGGTGAGCACGATGACACGGCCGCCACAGACGACCTCGTTGAGGCCTCGACCAATCAGGAGTTAGATAAGTCTCCCAGTGCGGCGCTGCGTGTCCAGGAAGCGATCCTGAAAGAACTGACCAATGAGGACATCCATAAGGTTCGGACGCGCTCAATGCTAATCTGTCTTTACGTTAAAGTCTTTACGTTAATGTTTCCGTCTTTACGTTAATGTTTCCGTCTTTACGTTAATGTTTCAGTCTTTACGTTAATGTTTCTGTCTTTACGTTAATGTTTCAGTCTTTACGTTAATGTTTCAGTCTTTACGTTAATGTTTCTGTCTTTACGATAATGTTTCCGTCTTTACGTTAATGTTTCAGTCTTTACGTTAATGTTTCTGTCTTTACGTTAATGTTAATCTATCTTTACGTTAATGTTTCAGTCTTTACGTTAATGTTAATCTGTCTTTACGTTAAAGTCTTTACGTTAATGTTAATCTATCTTTACGTTAATCTATCTACGTTAATGTTTCTATCTTTACGTTAATCTGTCTTTACGTTAATGTTTCAGTCTTTACGTTAATGTTAATCTATCTTTACGTTAATGTTAATCTATCTTTACGTTAATGTTTCAGTCTTTACGTTAATGTTAATCTATCTTTACGTTAATGCTAATCTATCTTTACGTTAATGTTAATCTATCTTTACGTTAATGCTAATCTATCTTTACGTTAATGTTTCAGTCTTTACGTTAATGTTAATCTATCTTTACGTTAATATTTCAGTTTTTACTTTAATGTTTCTATCTTTACGTTAATGCTAATCTATCTTTACGTTAATGTTATCTATCTTTACGTTAATATTTCCGTCTTTACGTTAATGTTTCTGTCTTTACGTTAATGTTAATCTGTCTTTACGTTAATGCTTCAGTCTTTACGTTAATGTTTCAGTCTTTACGTTAATGTTTCAGTCTTTACGTTAATGTTTCAGTCTTTACGTTAATGTTAATCTATCTTTACGTTAATGTCAATCTATCTTTACGTTAATGTTAATCTATCTTTACGTTAATGTTTCAGTCTTTACGTTAATGTTTCAGTCTTTACGTTAATGTTTCTATCTTTACGTTAATGTTAATCTATCTTTACGTTAATGTTAATCTATCTTTACGTTAATGTTTCTGTCTTTACGTTAATGTTTCAGTCTTTACGTTAATGTTAATCTATCTTTACGTTAATGCTAATCTATCGTTACGTTAATGTTTCAGTCTTTACGTTAATGTTTCCGTCTTACGTTAATGTTTCAGTCTTTACGTTAATGTTAATCTATCTTTACGTTAATGTCAATCTATCTTTACGTTAATGTTTCCGTCTTTACGTTAATGTTAATCTATCTTTACGTTAATGTTAATCTATCTTTACGTTAATGTTTCCGTCTTTACGTTAATGTTTCCGTCTTTACGTTAATGTTTCCGTCTTTACGTTAATGTTTCTATCTTTACGTTAATGTTTCCGTCTTACGTTAATGTTTCAGTCTTTACGTTAATGTTAATCTATCTTTACGTTAATGTTTCCGTCTTTACGTTAATGTTTCAGTCTTTACGTTAATGTTTCCGTCTTTACGTTAATGTTTCCGTCTTTACGTTAATGTTTCTATCTTTACGTTAATGCTAATCTATCTTTACGTTAATGTTAATCTATCTTTACGTTAATGCTAATCTATCTTTACGTTAATGTTTCAGTCTTTACGTTAATGTTAATCTATCTTTACGTTAATATTTCAGTTTTTACTTTAATGTTTCTATCTTTACGTTAATGCTAATCTATCTTTACGTTAATGTTATCTATCTTTACGTTAATATTTCCGTCTTTACGTTAATGTTTCTGTCTTTACGTTAATGTTAATCTGTCTTTACGTTAATGCTTCAGTCTTTACGTTAATGTTTCAGTCTTTACGTTAATGTTTCAGTCTTTACGTTAATGTTTCAGTCTTTACGTTAATGTTAATCTATCTTTACGTTAATGTCAATCTATCTTTACGTTAATGTTAATCTATCTTTACGTTAATGTTTCAGTCTTTACGTTAATGTTTCAGTCTTTACGTTAATGTTTCTATCTTTACGTTAATGTTAATCTATCTTTACGTTAATGTTAATCTATCTTTACGTTAATGTTTCTGTCTTTACGTTAATGTTTCAGTCTTTACGTTAATGTTAATCTATCTTTACGTTAATGCTAATCTATCGTTACGTTAATGTTTCAGTCTTTACGTTAATGTTTCCGTCTTACGTTAATGTTTCAGTCTTTACGTTAATGTTAATCTATCTTTACGTTAATGTCAATCTATCTTTACGTTAATGTTTCCGTCTTTACGTTAATGTTTCAGTCTTTACGTTAATGTTAATCTATCTTTACGTTAATGTTTCAGTCTTTACGTTAATGTTAATCTATCTTTACGTTAATGTTAATCTATCTTTACGTTAATGTTTCCGTCTTTACGTTAATGTTTCCGTCTTTACGTTAATGTTTCCGTCTTTACGTTAATGTTTCTATCTTTACGTTAATGTTTCCGTCTTACGTTAATGTTTCAGTCTTTACGTTAATGTTAATCTATCTTTACGTTAATGTTTCCGTCTTTACGTTAATGTTTCAGTCTTTACGTTAATGTTTCCGTCTTTACGTTAATGTTTCCGTCTTTACGTTAATGTTTCTATCTTTACGTTAATGTTTCCGTCTTTACGTTAATGTTTCCGTCTTCACGTTAATGTTTCCGTCTTTACGTTAATCTGTCTTCACGTTAATGTTTCCGTCTTTACGTTAATGTTTCCGTCTTCACGTTAATGTTTCCGTCTTTACGTTAATGTTTCAGTCTTTACGTTAATCTATCTTTGCGTTAATGTTTCAGTCTTTACGTTAATGTTTCAGTCTTTACGTTAATGTTAATCTATCTTTACGTTAATGTTAATCTATCTTTACGTTAATGTTAATCTGTCTTTACGTTAATGTTAATCTGTCTTTACGTTAATGTTAATCTATCTTTATGTTAATGTGTCAGTCTTTACGTAATGTTAATCTATCTTTACGTTAATGTTGCCGTATCCTCTTCATCGGTGTCCTCACTATGAATCTCAGTAAGCTAGCTGTGAGCAGGTGAGCTCCAGGTGTGACTCCACCTGTCTGTCCTTCAGGTGACGTGCTACGACCAGGATGTGGTGACAGAGATGGAGGCGGAGCCTAAGGAGCTGGGGGCGGAGCACCACGGCACCCAGACGCTGACGTTTGCAGACAGCATGGGAGAGGTGAAGGACGAGCAGCCGCCCAGCTGGTCCACCGCAACCACAGACATGAAGTTTGAGTATCTGCTGTACGGACACCGAGAGCAGCTCGCCTGCCAGGTGTGTGGCAAGACCTTCCTGGACGAGACCAGACTCAGGTAATCTGATTCACCTGGTCAATGAGGTCAGCACACCTGTCCTACACACCTGTCCTACACACCTGACCTACACACCTGTCCCACACACCTGTCCTACACACCTGTCCCACACACCTGACCTACACACCTGTCCTACACACCTGTTCTACACACCTGACCTACACACCTGACCTACACACCTGACCCACACACCTGACCCACACACCTGACCTACACACCTGTCCCACACACCTGACCTACACACCTGACCTACACACCTGACCCACACACCTGACCCACACACCTGACCCACACACCTGACCTACACACCTGACCTACACACCTGACCTACACACCTGTCCCACACACCTGTCCTACACACCTGTCCCACACACCTGACCTACACACCTGTCCTACACACCTGACCTACACACCTGACCTACACACCTGACCCACACACCTGACCCACACACCTGACCTACACACCTGACCTACACACCTGACCCACACACCTGACCTACACACCTGACCTACACACCTGACCCACACACCTGACCTACACACCTGACCTACACACCTGACCTACACACCTGACCTACACACCTTTCCTACACACCTGACCCACACACCTGTCCTACACACCTGACCCACACACCTGTCCCACACACCTGACCCACACACCTGTCCTACACACCTGACCCACACACCTGTCCCACACACCTGACCCACACACCTGACCCACACACCTGACCTACACACCTGACCCACACACCTGTCCCACACACCTGTCCTACACACCTGTCCTACACACCTGTTTTGTGTCTTTATAGGAAACATGAGAAGCTTCATTCAGCAGAACGTCCGTTCGCCTGTGAGATCTGCACCAAAGCTTTTACCACCCACGCTCACCTGAAAGGTACACCTGTCCTCTACTACACCTGTCCTCTGCTCCACCTGTCCTCTACTACACCTGTCCTCTGCTCCACCTGTCCTCTACTACACCTGTCCTCTGCTCCACCTGTCCTCTGCTACACCTGTCCTCTGCTCCACCTGTCCTCTACTACACCTGTCCTCTGCTCCACCTGTCCTCTGCTTCACCTGTCCTCTACTACACCTGTCCTCTACTACACCTGTCCTCTGCTCCACCTGTCCTCTACTACTCCTGTCCTCAGCTACACCTGTCCTCTGCTCCACCTGTCCTCTACTACTCCTGTCCTCAGCTACACCTGTCCTCTACTACACCTGTCCTCTGCTCCAACTGTCCTCTGCTACACCTGTCCTCATTTACACCTGTCCTCTACTACACCTGTCCTCTACTACACCTGTCCTCTGCTCCACCTGTCCTCTACTACTCCTGTCCTCAGCTCCACCTGTCCTCAGCTCCACCTGTCCTCTACTACACCTGTCCTCTACTCCACCTGTCCTCAGCTCCACCTGTCCTCTGCTCCACCTGTCCTCTGCTACACCTGTCCTCAGCTACACCTGTCCTCAGAGACACATATTGACTCCGCCCCCACCTGTGTTTCAGAACACCTGAAGATCCACACGGGCTTCAAACCATACAGGTGTGACGTTTGTGGGAAATCGTTCATTCGAGCTCCAGATCTGAAAAAACATGAACGAGTTCACAGCAACGAGAGACCGTTCGCCTGCCAGATGTGTGAAAAGGTCTGTTCACCTGTCTGTCTCTCACCTGTCTGTCTGTCTCTCACCTGTCTGTCTCTCTCTCACCTGTCTGTCTGTCTCTCACCTGTCTGTCTGTTCACCTGTCTGCCTCTCACCTGTCTGTCTGTCTCTCACCTGTCTGTCTGTCTCTCACCTGTCTGTCTGTCTGTCTCTCACCTGTCTGTCTCTCACCTGTCTGTCTGTCTCTCACCTGTCTGTCTCGTCTGTCTGTCTCTCACCTGTCTGTCTCTCTCTCACCTGTCTGTCTGTCTCTCACCTGTCTGTCTGTTCACCTGTCTGCCTCTCACCTGTCTGTCTGTCTCTCACCTGTCTGTCTGTCTCTCACCTGTCTGTCTGTCTCTCACCTGTCTGTCTCTCTCTCACCTGTCTGTCTGTCTCTCACCTGTCTGTCTCTCACCTGTCTGTCTGTCTCTCACCTGTCTGTCTGTTCAATTGTCTGTCTCTCACCTGTCTGTCTCTCTACCTGTCTGTCTCTCACCTGTCTGTCTGTTCACCTGTCTGTCTCTCACCTGTCTGTCTCTCACCTGTCTGTCTGTCTCTCACCTGTCTCTCTCTCACCTGTCTGTCTCTCTCTCACCTGTCTCTTTCTCACCTGTCTGTCTCTCTACCTGTCTGTCTCTCACCTGTCTGTTCACCTGTCTGTCTCTCACCTGTCTGTTCACCTGTCTGTCTCTCACCTGTCTGTCTCTCACCTGTCTGTCTGTTCACCTGTCTGTCTCTCACCTGTCTGTCTCTCACCTGTCTGTCTCTCACCTGTCTGCAGGCATTTAAACATAAGTCTCACCTGAAGGATCATGAGAGGAGACACAGAGGAGAGAAACCGTTCGTCTGTCCGTCCTGCACCAAGGCCTTCGCCAAGGTACTAGTACTGCAAATACTACTACTGCAAATACTACTACTGCAAATACTGCAAATACTACTACTGCAAATACTGCTACTGCAAATACTACTACTGCAAATACTACTACTGCAAATACTGCAAATACTAGTACTGCAAATACTACTACTGCAAATACTGCAAATACTAGTACTGCAAATACTACTACTGCAAATACTGCAAATACTACTACTGCAAATACTACTACTGTAAATACTGCAAATACTACTACTGCAAATACTCGTACTGCAAATACTACTACTGCAAATACTAGTACTGCAAATACTACTACTGCAAATACTACTACTGCAAATACTAGTACTGTTCATAGTACTAATACTACTCATGCTACTGCTACTGTTATTGGGACTGTGTGTTGGTCCCAGTGGTGCGTTCACTGTCACTCTGTACTTTCAGGCGTGTGTTGGTCCCAGTGGTGCATTCACTGTCACTCTGTACTTTCAGGCGTGTGTTGGTCCCAGTGGTGCATTCACTGTCACTCTGTACTTTCAGGCGTCTGATTTGAAGCGTCATGAGAACAACATGCACAGTGAGAGGAAGCAGCTGAACCCGTTACAGAGCGACACCGAGACCCTGCAGGCCGCCGCCATGGCTGCTGAGGAGCAACATCTGGACAACATCAGCTGTTCCTAACATCTGGACAACATCAGCTGTTCCTAACATCTGGACTCAGCTGCTCCTAACATCTGGACCACGTCAGCTGCTCCTAACATCTGGACTCAGCTGCTCCTAACATCTGGACTCAGCTGCTCCTAACATCTGGACCACGTCAGCTGCTCCTAACATCTGGACTCAGCTGCTCCTAACATCTGGACCACGTCAGCTGCTCCTAACATCTGGATTCAGCTGCTCCTAACATCTGGACCACATCAGCTGTTCCTAACATCTGGACTCCATCAGCTGCTCCTAACATCTGGACTCAGCTGCTCCTAACATCTGGACTCAGCTGCTCCTAACATCTGGACTCAGCTGCTCCTAACATCTGGACTCAGCTGCTCCTAACATCTGGACTCAGCTGATGAGTACTTCCTGTGTATAGCTGGTTTTATAGTCAGTTTCTTGCTGAGTCAGCTGATATGAACTGACTGTAACTGAACCGATGACCTCAGCGATCATGTGACCGGCTGTGAGGCGGTGGTCACATGATGCGTGCCTCAGCGATCATGTGACCGGCTGTGAGGCGGTGGTCACATGATGCGTGCCTCAGCGATCATGTGACCGGCTGTGAGGCGGTGGTCACATGATGCGTGCCTGTATGAAGTGTAATTAGTGTGTAAATAAAGTTTCACTCTGTTCAGTTTCATGAGCGGAGACGTTTTAACCTGGTCTGGTTTTATTCCCGCTACGGAAGCCCAGAGCGCCCCCTGTCTGCAGCGCCCCCTGTCTGCAGCGCCCCCTGTCTGCAGCCCGTCTGTCTGCAGCGCCCCCTGTCTGCAGCGCCCCCTGTCTGCAGCGCCCCCTGTCTGCAGCGCCCCCTGTCTGCAGCGCCCCCTGTCTACAGCGCCCCCTGTCTACAGCGCCCCCTGTCTGCAGCTCCCTGTCTGCAGCTCCCTGTCTGCAGCCCCCTGTCTGCAGCCCCCTGTCTGCAGCGCCCCCTGTCTGCAGCGCCCCCTGTCTGCAGCCCAGTCTGTCTGCAGCGCCCTGTCTGCAGCCCGTCTGTCTGCAGCGCCCCCTGTCTACAGCGCCCCCTGTCTACAGCGCCCCCTGTCTGCAGCTCCCTGTCTGCAGCCCCCTGTCTGCAGCCCCCTGGCTGCAGCGCCCCCTGTCTGCAGCGCCCCCTGTCTGCAGCCCGTCTGTCTGCAGCGCCCCCTGTCTGCAGCGCCCTGTCTGCAGCCCGTCTGTCTGCAGCGCCCCCTGTCTGCAGCCCAGTCTGTCTGCAGCGCCCCCTGTCTGCAGCCCAGTCTGTCTGCAGCGCCCCCTGTCTGCAGCCCAGTCTGTCTGCAGCGCCCTGTCTGCAGCCCGTCTGTCTGCAGCGCCCCCTGTCTGCAGCCCAGTCTGTCTGCAGCGCCCCCTGTCTGCAGCCCAGTCTGTCTGCAGCGCCCTGTCTGCAGCCCGTCTGTCTGCAGCGCCCCCTGTCTGCAGCCCGTCTGTCTGCAGCACCCCCTGTCTACAGCGCCCCCTGTCTGCAGCTCCCTGTCTGCAGCCCCCTGTCTGCAGCCCCCTGGCTGCAGCGCCCCCTGTCTGCAGCGCCCCCTGTCTGCAGCCCGTCTGTCTGCAGCGCCCCCTGTCTGCAGCGCCCTGTCTGCAGCCCGTCTGTCTGCAGCGCCCCCTGTCTGCAGCCCAGTCTGTCTGCAGCGCCCCCTGTCTGCAGCCCAGTCTGTCTGCAGCGCCCCCTGTCTGCAGCCCAGTCTGTCTGCAGCGCCCCCTGCCCGGAGCGCCCCCTGTCTGCAGCCCAGTCTGTCTGCAGCGCCCTGTCTGCAGCGCCCTGTCTGCAGCGCCCCCTGTCTGCAGCCCAGTCTGTCTGCAGCGCCCCCTGTCTGCAGCCCGTCTGTCTGCAGCGCCCCCTGTCTGCAGCGCCCCCTGTCTGCAGCCCAGTCTGTCTGCAGCGCCCCCTGTCTGCAGCCCAGTCTGTCTGCAGCGCCCTGTCTGCAGCCCGTCTGTCTGCAGCGCCCTGTCTGCAGCCCAGTCTGTCTGCAGCGCCCTGTCTGCAGCGCCCTGTCTGCAGCGCCCCCTGTCTGCAGCGCCCCCTGTCTGCAGCGCCCCCTGTCTGCAGCGCCCCCTGTCTGCAGCGCCCCCTGTCTGCAGCCCGTCTGTCTGCAGCGCCCCCTGTCTGCAGCGCCCCCTGTCTGCAGCCCGTCTGTCTGCAGCCCAGTCTGTCTGCAGCGCCCCCTGTCTGCAGCCCGTCTGTCTGCAGCGCCCCCTGTCTGCAGCCCGTCTGTCTGCAGCACCCCCGGTCTGCAGCGCCCCCTTTCTGTAATGCATGATGTAATGTCTCAGCTGTTGATAATATTATGTTAGATACACACACAAATACACACTAACACACACTAACACACACAAATACACACAAATACACACAGACCAGAAATAAAGATTCAAGTACATAAACTTTATTCTCTCATGAACTCAGAGACGATCAGCTGAAACATTTAGTTTGTGAATCAGAATAAAATTAATAACTAGATTTACATTCCTGAAGACTCCTCCTCCTCCTCCTCCTCCTCCTCTCCTCCTCCTCCTCCTCCTCTCCTCCTCCTCCTCCTCTTCCTCTCCTCTTCCTCTCCTCCTCCTCCTCTCCTCTCTCTTCCTCCTCTCCTCCTCTCTCCTCCTCCCCTCCTCCTCCTCTCCTCCTCTCCTCCTCCTCTTCTTCCTCCTCTCCTCCTCCTCCTCTCCTCTTCCTCTCCTCCTCCTCCTCTCCTCTCTCCTCCTTCTCTCCTCCTCTTCCTTCTCTCCTCCTCCTCCTCTCCTCCTCCTCCTTCTCTCCTCCTCCTCCTCTCCTCCTCCTCCTCCTCTCCTCTCTCCTCCTTCTCTCCTCCTCTCCTCCTCCTCCTCCTCTTCTTCCTCCTCTCCTCCTCCTCCTCTCCTTCTCCTCTCCTCCTCCTCCTCTCCTCTTCCTCCTCCTCCTCCTCTCCTCCTCCTCTCCTTCTCCCCTCCTCCTCCTCCTCTCCTCCTCCTCCTCCTCCTCTCCTCTCTCCTCCTCTCCTCCTTCTCTCCTCCTCCTCCTCTTCCTCCTCTCTTCCTCCTCCTCTCCTCCTCCTCCTCATCCTCTCTTCCTCCTCTTCCTCCTTTCCTCTCTCCTCCTCCTCCTCATCCTCTCTTCCTCCTCTCCTCCTCTTCCTCCTTTCCTCTCTCCTCATCCTCCTCTCTTCATCTGCTCTCCTCCTCCTCCTCTCCTTTCCTCACATCTTCCTCCTCCTCTCCTCCTCTCC
>NC_070598.1:157500-175000 GCF_027409825.1 Scomber japonicus | reverse complement strand
CAAAGACGGTGCAGGTGTAGGTGCAGGTGTAGGTGCAGGTGTAGGTGCAGGTGTAGGTACAGGTACAGGTGTAGGTGCAGGTGGAGGTGCAGGTACAGGTGGAGGTGTAGTTGCAGGTGTAGGTACAGGTGGAGGTACAGGTGGAGGTACAGGTGGAGGTGCAGGTGTAGTTGCAGGTGGAGGTGTAGGTACAGGTGTAGTTGCAGGTGTAGGTGCAGGTGGAGGTACAGGTGTAGGTACAGGTGCAGGTACAGGTGCAGGTGGAGGTGTAGGTACAGGTGGAGGTGTAGGTACAGGTGTAGGTACAGGTGCAGGTACAGGTGCAGGTGTAGGTACAGGTGTAGGTACAGGTGTAGGTACAGGTGGAGGTACAGGTGCAGGTGGAGGTGCAGGTGCGGTCTGACTTACGGTCCACAGCAGGTTCTGGTGTGTGATCATCAGCTGGACCAGGTGAGCCCCCCTCACCGCCTCCTCCATCTCCTCCTGCTGCATGGTGATGGAGCGCTTGTTACCACGGTGACGGCAGGCGAACAGGTTGGGCGCCACGACCATGGAGACGTTCCAGAGAGACATCCTGTTCTGGTCCTGGTGAGAGACCACCTTACGCAGGAAGACCAGCAGAGCCTGTAACCATGGAAACATGTTCAGGTTTATCTGTAACCATGGAAACATGTTCAGGTTTATCTGTAACCATGGAAACACATATGTTTTGATGTACAGACGGCAGGTTAAGATTAGCTATAAATTGTGATGTCATCACCTGCAGCAGTGATGTCACCGCCTGCAGCAGTGATGTCATCACCTGCAGCAGTGATGTCATCACCTGCAGCAGTGATGTCATCGCCTGCAGCAGTGATGTCATCGCCTGCAGCAGTGATGTCATCACCTGCAGCAGTGATGTCATTGCCTGCAGCAGTGATGTCATTGCCTGCAGCAGTGATGTCACAGGTGAGCAGCAGTGATGTCATCGCCTGCAGCAGTGATGTCATCGCCTGCAGCAGTGATGTCATCGCCTGCAGCAGTGATGTCATCACATGCAGCAGTGATGTCACAGGTGAGCAGCAGTGATGTCATCACCTGCAGCAGTGACGTCATCGCCTGCAGCAGTGATGTCATCGCATGCAGCAGTGATGTCACAGGGGGTACGGGGGGGGGGGGGGCAGCAGTGATATTTACCCTCAGAGTGTCTCGGTGGGATTCTGGAAGCAGCAACGTCAGAAGCTGCAGAGCCTGAACCTGATGGACCACCGACGGCACACCTGAGACACACAGGGGAGACTAGTCAGGGGGGGTGTGTGTGTGTGTGTGTGTGTGTGTGTGTGTGTGTGTGTGTGTGTGTGTGTGTGTGTGTGTGTGTGTTACTCTGTGTGTGTGTACCCAGCATGGCGAGGTAGGTGGACAGGTGTGTGTGTGTGTGTGTGTCTGTGTGTGTGTGTGTGTGTGTGTGTGTGTGTGTGTGTGTGTGTGTGTGTGTGTGTGTGTTACTCTGTGTGTGTGTACCCAGCATGTCGAGGTAGGTGGACAGGTGTGTGTGTGTGTGTGTGTGTGTGTGTGTGTGTGTGTGTGTGTGTGTGTGTGTGTGTGTGTGTGTGTGTGTCTGGGTTCCCGCGGGTCCTTAAAAAGTCTTAAATTCATCATAAAGTTTCTGTAGGTATTACATTTTTAGCCGGTGCGTTTAATGACGATGGGAAAGTAGAGTGTCCCACCGTAAAACATGTAATAGATTAATGTAGTACGTAGACTGTCCTCCAAAGACTGGTTTGACAGTCGCTTCCTCTCGTATGTTTTTATCGAGTTCATCTTGGAGAACGCAGCCTCGCAGGTGTAGGTTGACCCCAACATGGTGAGCACATACATAGCCAGCGTCTTCAATGTGCCATAGTCCTCGGGACAAGACAGGAGAGCAGCCTTCATGTCGCCTGCGGCCTGGAGTTCAGCCAGCTCGCTCTGAACGGCCGCCTCGTCCAACGCCATCATTTTCACCGTGTTTGTGGAGAATTCTCCGCCTGGGCTGATGGTGAATGGGTCACGCACAAATCCAATGACATCCCTGGAAATGAAAAAGTCATTGAATCTAGCGGAGAAGTTGTCTTTTAATTGTGTGATGAATGTCTTCATCTTGTGTGTTACGTTGCTCAGTGCAGCAGCCTCCCTGACAACAAGTCTGCGTGAAACACATCAAGTTTTTCCACCAAATCCACCACTGATGTTTCTTTTCCTTGCAGCTGGAGATTAAATGTGTTCAAATGGGAGAAAATGTCTGTTAAAAACGTTGCACATGTATTCTCTGTCTAGCATGATGCGGAGATGGTCAGCTGCTGCTTTTGATTTACTTTGTTTGAAATGATCCACTACTTGGGCACGCTGCAGTGCTTTGCCCTTACTGAGCCAGCTCACGTCATGGTGGAGTAACAGGTCATCATGAGAAGCCTGGCGGTGCTGCGTGCTTGAATAATTTTCATTGTTTTCTCCATCACCTCTTTGAGCTCCCCGCTGAGCTTTGCACACAGCACGCTGTGATGGATAATACAGTGAAGTGCGTTAGCTTTAGGAGCGACGGTCTTTATTCTGCTCACCAGACCCTTGGTCTTGCCAATCATGGCAGGTGCACCATCTGTCTCAATTCTTGGTGCAATGTCTGATAAACATAGCCTCAAATCATCCTCAATTTGTGCACGATTCCGGTATTTCGTTTTGAGTGCAGTCATTTTCTGCCTCACACAAATATGTCGACGCGAAAGGAGGAGAATCTTCAATGTGACGTCACAGAGTTGAGTATTCCTGCATCAATGCCCAGAATGACCAAAGAGGGCAGGAGGTGAAACATTACGTGTTGGACTAAATACATGTTGACATATATGTAGTGTATTTTCTGCTACAGATCTATGTATTATGTATTTCTATGTATTTCTAAGCATTTCTAAGCTAAAAGTTCTGTGTCTGTGTAGGCCTGTATTATAATTTATATAATAGTCATAGTCATAAGATGGGGCCTTCTCTGTGTGAACTTGATATGAACTTCCGTTCATAATAGACAGAGGCTGAGGAGGACTGCTGATACCATCCTAATAATGGTACCATTCTATACAATGGTAATTAATATCAGGAGGTATTGGATCATGGGAACATAAACAAGTAATTGATTGTGCCTGTGTTCATGCTTAGGACGTGTAACTTCAGTATAAAAAGATTGGGCAAACAGAGACAGGGACAGAGACAGAGAATGGAGGCTCCATTGGAACAGAGGGACACCTTAGCAGCCTCAGATTTGATAGAGTTCTGTCTCCACTATTGGCAATAAAGAAAACTAAAAAGAGCGTTGACTTGGTCTTAATTAATTCATTCTTCTTACTCGGAGGGTGATAAAATTCACCACAATCATGGCGCTGCGAGCAGGGTGGTTCTCTCTCTCTCATTTTGTGTTGTGAGGACACAATGTGAGGATTTCTGTAGACGACAGATGATTTCTGCAGATATATGAAACTGAGGTTTGAAGACGACGCAGGTTTGCGTACTTTTATTAATTGATATCAATGTTCTGTTAATTCTCTGCTGTGTATAAAAAGTCTCTCTCCCCCTCCCTCTTCTGCTCAGTCTATCTCTGACACACACACACACACACACACACACACTCATGCCTTGACATAAACAGAGGGATATTCTTCCTTAATGTACACGAAGCACGCACATACAATAGAAAGGCTGTTTTACTAAACTTGTTTCATCGATTCGCCTGGCTGAAGTTGTGTGGATTTGATTGTGCTCTTGGCTTCACAACAAAACTCATCCGTTCTGACGTTCTGCTCTGTGTCAGCCATAAACTTGAGACGGTTTGAGGCTGGAACTCAAAAGGCTCTGACGCTGGTCTGCGCAGAGAGAGAGCGCGGATGGAAAGTTGCGTGTGACAGTCAAGGCGCAGTCTGCTGCAAGACACAGGAAGGCTGTTTTTCCTGTCATTTTCTGATTCTTTCCTATTCAAGAGTATATGGTAAATAAACATCTCCTTTCTCTATAAAAAGGAGGCATGAGCCGTTTAATGGACTTATATATATATATAAATAAATTAGACAAGAACAATCCTCTTCCTCCATAAGAAGAGTGATTGATGAGCTCTGTTAGACAGAGTAGTAAGGAATATATACACACACATACACGGAAGTTATCCTTTTTCATATCTCTCTCTTCCATTTTTGGCTTTTTGGTTATGTTTGCTCTGTTCATAGCTTGCGCTTGTAAAAATGTTTTTGAAGATTGTTTTTATAATTACGGTATAAGACATTATTATTATCTGTAGTGGATGTTTTTGGAAAGGTTGTCTTGATCATCTGTGTGGATGATTAATTGAGGATTGATAGTTTATTGATTAATTGATAAACTGCCTGGTTGATGAATTCATGGTTGTGATTGATAATTATTTGTTTATGGTTACATTGCTTTGATTGATTGATTGGTAACCAATTAACTGAGTGGCGGATTAATTGATTTCTGTGATTGACTTGTTTGACTGAAGGTAATTGTAATTGTATGCAAGGTTGATTGATTGATGGGTGTAATGAAGTGGTTGATTGATTGGATTAATTGCTTTAATTGATGATGATCAATTGATTGATTGATTGATTGATTGATTGGATTTTTATGAGTAATTGATTTGTCCAATTTGGTATTTGATTAATGATTAGCCTTTGACCTAGTAATAACGGGTCAGCTAATGATAGCATCTTGATTTATTATTAGTTTATTACTATTGGCCCATTGGTTTATTAGCTTATAGTGAGTAAAAGATAGTTGATTAATTGATTATTGGTTAATTTGTGTAAGTAGGATTTATTAATTGTGAAAGTGAACTTTTACCATCTTTCACTGAGCTGTTTATTATAAATTCAAAATCAACTTAAACCTTTGATTTAATTGGTTAATTAAGTAAACTACACTGGTGTCCATTGCCCTTCTTCATTAACATTAAAATTCATCTTTTTATATATTAATAGTACGGTTGGATTCAAATTTATATTTACATATATTTGTACATGGTACACATGCCTTGTGTATAACAGGATTATATCACAACTTGCACTGAATTTAAAATACACATGAGTAGTTTTGATTTGTGACGACTTCTGATTTGTGCATAATCTGAGCAGCATTTAATTCAATCATACTAATAAATAAAATAAAGTCAAAAGGAAAGTTAGTTGGATTATCGTCTGTTGAGGTTTACAAAAAGTGTGTTTGAATAGACAATTTTTGGGAAAAAGTGGTCTGTTGTCTAACTTGGGGATTGCTCAGTATTTACAACAAGGTCACTTTGTGAAGTAAAAAGTTCAGAACCTTTCGCTTTCCAATTTCCTTTACAAATGATAAAGAAATTCAGAAATAAAAATCTGTGTGTGGAAATGGGTGCAGGTGCAGCAAGGGCTACCACCCCAGTGGAGATGGTAGAGAAAATAATCCCCCGTGAAGGGAATTGATAAAATATCTAAAATATTTAATAAAAGATGGGCAGAAATTGACCAGCCCTGGTCGCCAGAGGGTACCTTCGATCCAGAGGTGATAAAAACATTGCAAGTGCTCGTCAATACATGCAAAACAGAACAGAAGAAAGGCAGAAAATAGCAGAGAAGAAAAGAACTGCATCGCAAGAAAGAACATGCCCAGAAAGAGCAAGATCAAGAGACACTCAGAAAACTCAACCAAATACAGTTGACAGGACACAAAAACAAAGAGAAGAAGCAAGCACCAGTAATGCAGTATCAGCCACAGCCAAATCAACCGCAGCCACCCTTAACACCAGCCACGCAGGTCACTACTCAGCCTCAATATCCTCAACCGGTCTATGGTCAACCCCAGGGATGAAGAGGAGAAAACAGAGGAGATACTGGACCAGGTGGCAGAGGAAATGGGAATACAGGCCCCTTCATGACACGATGCTTTAATTGCGGCAGAGTGGGCCATCAAGCTCGCAACTGTGGGAGACCAGGAGGAGGAAACCCTAGAGGGGATATGCTTTCAGACAGCGCGGACCCCGAGCACAACAATGGCAACAACAGCAGCCACCAATGGGACCGGTAAACCCTTACAGGGGGCCGGCACCAGGATTCTAGGGGTGCCCAGAGAACCCGAAAGGGGGGTGTCAGCTGGAAAATGATTCAACAATTGGGTAAAAGTAAACAATCGTCCATTGAAACTGATGGCAGATTGCGGAGCTACTTTTACCTGTATCCAGCATCATGATGCTACACACCTTCCTATGTCTGGCAAAACAAACCCCCATTGGACTATTTGGAAGAGATGCATTATGCAGATTGAAGTGTACAATAAAATGTACACCAGACGGCTGTTTGGTGGAAGTGAAACATGAAAATGATCATCAAATGACCATGAAAGCAGAAGCTGAAGCACCAGTGGTCTATTGGATTGGAAATCTCAGTCAAGATCTGATTGAACCAGCAAGAGTGTGAGAAAAGATCATTTCTGCAAACTTACTGGGAGCTAGCATACCAGAATATGCACTACACTGCACGCTCCAGTATTTCAAAGATCCCACCAACTCAGATCCAGATGAGTGGCTGAAAACCCGACCGAAACAAGTTCAACTCAGTTCAGGATGTATAATCTTGGGCCGACAAGGTTCTGCAATGAAGATAAATAAGGATGTTATTTGAACCAGGAACATAAGATCGAGGGAAGCATTCCTCATGTGACTCTAATGATTGCTGAAGATTATGAACAGAAGCATATTGGGGCAATGATGGCAGAATCAGAAGAGGCCATCTTTGTAACGACAAAAGAAAACCCAGCTGTCTGGATAAGTAAAGATCAGCAATTCATCAAAATTATGATCTAAGCACAAAGAGTTGGTCAACCACAGACTGTACAAATGACAAATGAGTCAATGTTGTCTGTCACACCTGACAGGAACTTCATGGAAGAAATGTCAGAACAGATTCAAGAGAGCTTGTGGTCCCAATACAACACCGAAGCATTTCTGACATTCAGAAGCTGTAAGGAAAGCACCCAGACCAAGGAAGGTCAGAGAAATGATGAAATTCTTGGGGATTACAGGTTATAGTTCTGCATGGACTGAGAATTACACAGAACTCACAGGGCCCCTGAGAGCTATGATCAAAGACACTGGAAGTGGTCAATTGCATTGTAATCTCATTTGGACACAAGAAGGTCACCTGGCATTTGCAACAATTAAACAGAAATTGCTAGAGGCACCAGCATCGACATTGCCTGATTATTCTAAAAATTTTGTGATGTATGTCTCGTCATCTCCTGAGGGCAAACATGCCTGTGCTGTTCTTGCTCAACCCACGGGTACGGGGACTAGCCCCCAACCTATTGCATATTATTCTTCTGCTTATTCATAAGTGGAGATGGGCTTTGCCCCATGCTATAGAGCTCTGATAGGAGTTTATAGAATGTATGAGAAAGCATCAGGTCTTACGATGGGCTATCCATTGACAATTGTGACCCACCACAGTCTGAGGAATCTCTTAAACCATGGCAAGTTCACTTTGACGATGCCTAGACTTAGAGACTATCATAGACTTTTAGAACAAGAGGATGTTACTTTAACTAGGTGTAATACGATTAACCTAGCCGACACTTTGCCAACTCCTGATGATGGGGAGCCGTATGATTGTTTAGTTGAAGCAGAAAAATATTCTGAACTTCGATCAGACCTACAAGTACTCCCACTCCGGGAGCCAGATTTAGAATATTGGACTGATGGGTCTTGTTACAGAACAGGAGATAAATTAAGTGCAGGATATGCAATTGTTAAAGCGGAAGGCTCTGACTTTGTAACTGAGAAAGCTGAAGCTGTTCCACAGCCATGTTCAGCACAGCTCGCTGAATTGATTGCTTTAACGCAAGCTTGTCTAAATGGCAGAAGGTAAGCGTGTCACAATATACACCGACTCTGCATATGCTCATTCAGTTTGTCATCTGTTTGCTGCAGTATGGAAGGGACGTGGCTTTAAGAAGACTGATGGTTCCCCCATATAGCATCATGCACAAATTGTGAAGCTGTTAAATGCTGTAATGAAACCTAAAGAAATAGCTATAGCTAAATGTGCAGCACATAAATCAGATACATCTAGAGTTACTCGAGGTAACAATGCAGCAGATGAAGCCGCAAAGGTAGCTGCTGGGGCACATAAGACAGAGAAAGTCCTTTTGGTTACACATGTAGTAGACTTAGAAGACAATATCACACTCAGAGACATAGTGTTGATGCAAGAAGGAGCTAATACAATGGACAAACAGTTGTGGTTGGCTAGAGGTAAAAGTAAAGATGCCACAGGTCTGTGGAGAAATCATGATGGCCTGGTGGTTGCACCTCCGGACTTATTGAGTTTGTTGATTAATGACGCGCATGGACTCGCCCATGCGGCGAGGGGGGAAGTGAGCAGGAAATTTATAAAAGAATATGGTTTTTGGACATCTTTTTTGCTAGAACAGATTGATTATGTCATAGGAAGGTGCACAATTTGTTTGAAGAATAACATCAGGAGAGGTGTACTAACCCCACCAGGACACATTCCAACACCTAATGGTCCTAGGAGGGAACTTGTTATTGACTATGTGGACATGATTTGTCCAGTAGGAGGTAAGAGATACATGTTGGTAGTTGGGGATAGATTTAGCAGATGGGTGGAAGCATGCCCTGTAGCTTCTCCAGAAAGAAGATGGTCGGACTCTTTGACTGATGTTTTGTGAATTTATTCAAATTCATTCTACACCGTAAGAGCTGAGTGAAACAAAAATAAATATGAATTCACCACAACCAGCAGGAAAGTCAACGCGAGATTGTCCAGAGAGCCAGGAGGTCTCTCATACAGCCTCTAGAAAACCAAGAAGCCCCAGGCTGGTTCGGGAGATCCGAGTCCCGATTCGGTTCAAAGACTACAGTTAAAAGAGAAAGGACGAAGGAGCTGCAAGATTTGTCACCCTTTTATTTCTATCTATCTCTCTCCCCTCTTTCTTCTATCTTTATGGCCCGAGGCAGTAAGAACAACTGACCTCCAACGAGAAGGTCAAGTGCTAGTGACCTCTGATCCTAAGCAAAAGCAATGAAGATACAGTTTTCCATGGAAGTATCTTTTGATTTGAGGACATTGGACTATTGGGAAATGAGGTTACAAGGTGACCTCAGATGATTATATTGTGACAGCGTATGAGGAGTTGATTAAGTGTAAGATGTATTTCATCAGTTCTTACTATTGATGATAATTGATCAATGCTAAAAGTAAAGAATGTTTGACATGATATTATTAATTCATATCTTCTTATTAATTCATATGAGTCTACTTTTGATTGTTCTTATTTGAGAGTCAAATGAAGCTAAAGTTAAAAGATTTCTTTGTGTTTAAGTATTATATGAGTTGATGATTAGAGTAATATTGCACTGATTGCTCATTGAAGAATGTTAGTGTACTGCAAGCATTGAAATAGTGTAAGCGTAAGCTCTTATCACGACAATGTTTAATTTTCACGTATAGTCACTTTTAGCAGATGATTGTTAGCAGCTAAGGTTAATTTGGATGCTTATGTTGTCTTGTATTATGTCCCTGTAGCAGTGATACTAGGTTTCTTTTATGGAAGCTCAGAAGCTTCCAAGGGGGGAATATGTAGTGTATTTTCTGCTACAGATCTATGTATTATGTATTTCTATGTATTTCTAAGCATTTCTAAGCTAAAAGTTCTGTGTCTGTGTAGGCCTGTATTATAATTTATATAATAGTCATAGTCATAAGATGGGGCCTTCTCTGTGTGAACTTGATATGAACTTCCGTTCATAATAGACAGAGGCTGAGGAGGACTGCTGATACCATCCTAATAATGGTACCATTCTATACAATGGTAATTAATATCAGGAGGTATTGGATCATGGGAACATAAACAAGTAATTGATTGTGCCTGTGTTCATGCTTAGGACGTGTAACTTCAGTATAAAAAGATTGGGCAAACAGAGACAGGGACAGAGACAGAGAATGGAGGCTCCATTGGAACAGAGGGACACCTTAGCAGCCTCAGATTTGATAGAGTTCTGTCTCCACTATTGGCAATAAAGAAAACTAAAAAGAGCGTTGACTTGGTCTTAATTAATTCATTCTTCTTACTCGGAGGGTGATAAAATTCACCACATATTGAGGAAAGTATTCCGGTTAAAAGGAAACAGATTTCATATTTCAGCAGAATGGATACTTGGCGAGCTGTACAGGAAGTCCTGAGTCATAAGATGATCGTTGTGGATAAAGGGAAGACTTTGAAGGTATGTAGCATTATAGCTGTTAGCTTACTTTAGCTGAGTGGCTAGCCGAGCTAACCGCTAATACTATTACGGCTGTGAGCAACCATATAATTCATGAGTGGTCTTGAATGAATCAGGAGAATCTAAGCTTTCTAACAATGTACGGCATGAATATATATGTTTAAGGGTTGGTGTTTAAAACATTCAGAAGAACTTGTGGCTACCTCCTAACATCCGTCCCGTCCCGTAGGCGGAACAGCGTGTTTTACGTGTCTGCAGTTCCGGTTCTTCATGTTGGCTGAAACAGACAAGTCACCCTCAAACATGCTGAGACCATGTTGAAGTTTGGCTGCAGTTAGTCTTCCCTAATGTTTATGTGGCTTTGAGGATGTTCCTCACGGTGCTGGTGACAAACTGTGAGGGGGGGGGGGGGGGGTCATTTTCTCATTTGGGGAGAATCAGAAATGAGCCTGAAGTCCTTTTTATCATTACTGGCAACAGAGTCTGAACCTGTCAGAGACCTGGACTTTAGAGATGCTGGAGGAGTTTGCTAGGAAAAAGGTCATTGCATAAGGGAACTACTCCAGTGTGTGTGTGTGTGTGTGTGTGTGTGTGTGTGTGTGTGTGTTAATGTGCATTGTGTTTTTTATGACTCTGAAATCATTAGTTGTTGGGATGTTTGATATTGTGGAGATTGTAAAAACAGGTTGTTGCTATTCTTTGAAGAGTTTCTGCATATCTGAGTGTACACTATTAATACACACACACACACACACACACACACACACACACACACACACACACACACACTGCATGTGCTGAGAGTCTGGTGTTTATCAGTCAGTGTGAATCCTGTAGTTCAGGAGTTTCCAACAACTACTACTTCCACACCTGTGCACTAGTAAACTAGTTGTCTGTTGTATTGGGGTGTGTGTGTGTGTGTGTGTGTGTGTGTGTGTGTGTGTGTGTGTGTATATGTGTGTGTGTGTGTGTATGTGTGTGTGTGTGTATGTGTGTGTGTGTGTGTGTGTGTATGTGTGTGTGTATGTATGTGTGTGTGTGTGTGTGTATGTGTGTGTGTATGTATGTGTGTGTGTGTGTGTGTATTTAACCATGTCCATATAAATGGGATACAGATGTGGTTTTCAAGCAGAAATGTACATTGAACATGTTTCTTTTAATCTTTGCACTTTCATCAAACTGTACTGTCCTCCGTCCGTCCGCCCGTCCGTCCGTCTGTCCGTCTGTCCGTCCGTCCGTCCGTCCGTCGGGGTCGGGTCGTAGTTCTGCTTGAATTTCCTCTCAAAATGCAGATTGATGATTTCAAGCCCTAACCTCCCTAGAGGGGTCGTATCCTTCTCACCTTTTTCACTCATGACCTGTTTTCATGTCTGTTTTTATTTAATTTTCATTTGAGGGTCCGGCCCCCAAGGTGACCGGCCCCCAAGGTGACCGGCCCCCAAGGTGACTGGCCCTCTGACGAATAGAGTTGGTGACCCCTGCTGTAGGTGCTGCCGGTGCGTTTAAAGATGATGGGAAAGTAGAGTGTCTAATAGTTGATTAATGTAGTACGTAGACTGTAGATTTAGTGTAGAATGAGAGTCTCCCTGTTTAACGGTACGTGGGCTACAGACGTTGACGTCGGGCTGAGTGGCGCGGTTGTAGAGGTGTGAGATGGGAAAGTGTAAATTGAACGACAAGTGGCTGGAAGAGGATACATTAGGAGGTGGTTGGCACCGGCTGAAAACAGAAATGAGGCAATGTGCAAATTCTGCAAAAAGACGTTTTCATTAGGGACCGTGGGGCTCAAAGCCGTCGAGTCACATATGAGAGGAGCAAAGCACCAGCGGTATGTGGCAGCAGCTAGCCATAGCGGGGCCAGGCTAATCCCTGCAATGTTTTCATCAAGACCTAAGGACACATTCAGACGCCACCTCTCAGTCGGCTATGACAAATTTCATTTCACCGCCAGACGTCCAAAAGGCAGAGGTACTGTGGGTTCTCCAACGAGGACATACGTGGAGTCTTTGCTGCGATGTTTCCAGATTAGCAGCGAAGTCGTTCACCTGTGCTGAAAATAAAACTGCATGTTGCCAGATACGGCTTCATTCATAAAGAAGGAGCTATCACGCAGCAGAGAAGCCAGATGTTGTCATGTTTGATGAAACATGTTTATCTAAATGCAGGTTCCTCTCCAGTGAGGTCAGAGGACAGGAAGTCATGGCCTTCAGTGATTGGATGGAACATCACGTGTTGACAGCTTCCTGCATGAGGTCATGAACGGATACTTTGTGGAGAAGCTGCTGCTTCTGTCCCAGGGACAAGCTACTGTGGAGCGTGGCTTCTCCAACAAGGAGGTGGAGAACGAAGACACTATAGTCTCACAGAGACTAGTCTGAGACTATGTGAGGATGTGTGGTGGTACAGGTACAGGATCTTCTTGGAAGATGAGAGGAAGAAAAAGGAAAAGACAAACCAGAGGAACGAGAGAAAAGAGGTTGAAGAGCTGCGCTGTGTGTGAAACTAGAGAAGGACACAGATGGTCTTGCAGAGAAGGCTGAGAGTACAGCACGGGCCAAGATGGCAGAACTTATCACTGAATCCAATCCATGAGAAAAAGATGCAAGGAGAGGAAAGGAGAGGGGGGGGGGTTGGTGGACCGAGAAGAGAGCGGCAGACCTACGCCACGGCTTGAGAAGATGTTACAAACAATGGACCTCTCTGTTCACCTGTTCACTGAGCCATGATGGAGCCATGATGAGTCTGCCTTACATGGGTCCTTCATGCTATGTGTTGTGTTTAATGTAATCTAATGTGTGTGTGTGTGTGTGTGTGTGTGTGTGTGTGTGTGTGTGTGTGTGTGTGTGTTGCGTCTGATTGGCCAAACAGTGTTGGAGGGTTAATGTTAGTTATTATACTATAAAAGGTTTTAAAGGTCTTAGTTTACACAGTAAACACGTTGTCGGAGGCATTGAGGCAATAAACTGAATATTCTAAAGAAATGACATTTAAATTATATTTGTTGAGGTTTTAAAGTATTAAACTTTACTTTTAAAATGCTGCAAGAACCCTGTCTGTGTGTGTGTGTGTGTGTGTGTGTGTGTGTGTGTGTGTGTGTGTGTGTGTGTGTGTGTGTGTGTGTTACTGTGTGTGTGTGTGTGTGTGTGTGTGTGTGTGTGTGTGTGTGTGTGTGTGTGTGTGTGTGTGTGTTACTGTGTGTGTGTGTGTGTTACTGTGTGTGTGTGTGTGTGTGTGTGTGTGTGTGTGTGTGTGTGTGTGTGTGTGTTACTGTGTGTGTGTGTGTGTTACTGTGTGTGTGTGTGTGTGTGTGTGTGTGTGTGTGTGTGTGTGTACCCAGCACAGCGAGGTAGGAGGTCAGGTGTGTGTGTGTCAGCAGGGGTGAGGGTAGTTCTCTGATGAAGAGCTTCAGCAGACCTGCAGCGTCGACCTGTCTCACTGCCGACCAGTCGAACCCTCCGGAGCACCTGTCTATCTCTCCACGCAGGTACTACACACACACACACACACACACACACACACACACACACACACACACACACACACAGTGTAACACACACACACACACACACACACACACACACACACACACAGCCCACACACACAGTGTAACACACACACACACACACAGAGTAACACACCCACACACACATACACACAGCCGGGAAAACACAGTATTCATATTAATATGTGTGTGTGTGTGTTACTCTGTGTGTGTGTGTGTCTGTGTGTGTGTGTGTGTGTGTGTGTGTTACTCTGTGTGTGTGTGTGTGTGTGTGTGTGTGTGTTACTCTGTGTGTGTGGGTGTGTGTGTGTGTGTGTGTGTTACCTTTAGTCTAGCAGCTGATCCTGGTACTCTGAGAATCCCTTCAGTCTGTAAACCGCTCTGCTCTAAAATACACAACAACTACACACTCACACACACACACACACACACACACAGAGTAACACACACACACACACACACACACACACACACACACACACACACACACAGAGTAACACACACACACACACACACACACACGCACACACACACACACACACACACACACACACACAGTAACACACACACACACACACACACACACACACACACACACACACACACACACACACACAGTAACACACACACACACACACACACACACACACACACACACACACACAGAGAGTAACACACACAGAGTAACACACACACACACACACACACACACACACAGAGTAACACACACACACACACACACACACACACAGAGTAACACACACACACACACACACACACACGCAGAGTAACACACACACACACACACACACACACACACACACACACACACACACACAGAGTAACACACACACACACACACACACACACACACACACACACACACACACAGAGTAACACACAGAGACACACACACACACACACAGAGTAACACACACACACACACACACAGAGTAACACACACACACACACACACACACACACACACACACAGAGTAACACACACACACAGGTGAACATGTGATCGTGTGTCCTCTGTGAATCGTGCGTTCTGATTGGTCACCTTCTGGACCACGATGGGAACTTTGACCCCGGCCGCTGACTTCCTGTCGCTGAGCAGCAGCGCGTCCAGAGGAACGCCGAACACGCCGCCGTCTGCAAACACGTGAGTACGATTATTATTACTGATCCCCGTCAGCTGATCCCAGGCCAGCTGATCCCAGGCCAGCTGATCCCAGGCCAGCTGATCCCAGGCCAGCTGATCCCCGGCCAGCTGATCCCCGGCCAGCTGATCCCCGGTCAGCTGATCCCGGTCAGCTGATCCCCGGTCAGCTGATCCCGGTCAGCTGACCCCCGGCCAGCTGACCCTAACCCTGCTCGTGGTGAGGGAATGAAACGCACCCCTGCGGCGGCGGCGAGGCGGGCGGGTGCGCTTGGTTCGGACGCCCAGACACAGCAGGAAGGTGGAGAGCTCGATGTGAGCGATGAAGCCCAGACGCCGAAGGTCACATGATGAGAGGTCATCTGCAACGGTGAGGGGGGGGGAGACAGGTACAAACTACACACACACACACACACACACACACACACACACACACACACACACAGTTAAATTTGGTTGCAGACTACATTTCCCAGCATTCCCAGCAGCAGGAGGTCAGAGGTCAAACTCACCAGCAGGTTACTGCTGTCGTCTCCATGGAAACGTTGGCAGTCCCAACAAGCCCCGCCCCCTTTGTGTTCAGCCACGCCCTCTGAATACGGACAGTCCCTCAGCAGCCAATCAGCTGCTCTCACCTCGTCCACAGGTGTGTGTGTGTCAGAGTGTGTGTGTGTATCAGTGTGTGTGTCAGAGTGTGTGTGTGTGTCAGAGTGTGTGTGTGTGTCAGAGTGTGTGTGTGTGTCAGAGTGTGTATCAGAGTGTGTGTGTGTATCAGTGTGTGTGTCAGAGTGTGTGTCAGAGTGTGTATCAGAGTGTGTGTGTGTATCAGAGTGTGTATCAGAGTGTGTGTGTGTATCAGTGTGTGTGTCAGAGTGTGTATCAGAGTGTGTGTGTGTATCAGAGTGTGTATCAGAGTGTGTGTGTGTGTCAGAGTGTGTGTGTTCAGGTAGGAAGATGTGCAGAGTCGGTCTCACTGTAAAACAGGAAGTTCATGTTCATAAAAACACTAAAGTCGTCAACAGCTGATCAAGGAAGCACAAACAGTAAGTCAGCCTGCTAGCTCCTCCCCCTGCTGGAGGAACAGCCTGGCAGCTCCTCCCCCTGCCGGAGGAACAGCCTGGCAGCTCCTCCCCCTGCCGGAGGAACAGCCTGTCAGCTCCTCCCCCTGCCGGAGGAACAGCCTGGCAGCTCCTCCCCCTGCCGGAGGAACAGCCTGGCAGCTCCTCCCCCTGCTGGAGGAACAGCCTGGCAGCTCCTCCCTCCCCCTGCTGGAGGAACAGCCTGGTAGCTCCTCCCCCTGCTGGAGGAACAGCCTGGCAGCTCCTCCCCCTGCCGGAGTAGCCTGGCAGCTAGTCCCTCCCCCTGCCGGAGGAACAGCCTGGCAGCTCCTCCCCCTGCTGGAGGAACAGCCTGTCAGCTCCTCCCCCTCCCTGCTGGAGGAACAGCCTGGCAGCTCCTCCCCCTGCCGGAGTAGCCTGGCAGCTAGTCCCTCCCCCTGCCGGAGGAACAGCCTGGCAGCTCCTCCCCCTGCTGGAGGAACAGCCTGTCAGCTCCTCCCCCTCCCTGCTGGAGGAACAGCCTGTCAGCTCCTCCCCCTCCCTGCTGGAGGAACAGCCTGGCAGCTCCTCCCCCTGCCGGAGGAACAGCCTGGCAGCTCCTCCCCCTGCCGGAGGAACAGCCTGTCAGCTCCTCCCCCTGCCGGAGGAACAGCCTGGCAGCTCCTCCCCCTGCCGGAGGAACAGCCTGGCAGCTCCTCCCCCTGCTGGAGGAACAGCCTGGCAGCTCCTCCCTCCCCCTGCTGGAGGAACAGCCTGGTAGCTCCTCCCCCTGCTGGAGGAACAGCCTGGCAGCTCCTCCCCCTGCCGGAGTAGCCTGGCAGCTAGTCCCTCCCCCTGCCGGAGGAACAGCCTGGCAGCTCCTCCCCCTGCTGGAGGAACAGCCTGTCAGCTCCTCCCCCTCCCTGCTGGAGGAACAGCCTGGCAGCTCCTCCCCCTGCCGGAGTAGCCTGGCAGCTAGTCCCTCCCCCTGCCGGAGGAACAGCCTGGCAGCTCCTCCCCCTGCTGGAGGAACAGCCTGTCAGCTCCTCCCCCTCCCTGCTGGAGGAACAGCCTGTCAGCTCCTCCCCCTCCCTGCTGGAGGAACAGCCTGGCAGCTCCTCCCCCTGCCGGAGTAGCCTGGCAGCTAGTCCCTCCCCCTGCCGGAGGAACAGCCTGGCAGCTCCTCCCCCTGCTGGAGGAACAGCCTGGCAGCTCCTCCCCCTCCCTGCTGGAGGAACAGCCTGGCAGCTCCTCCCCCTCCCTGCCGGAGTTACAGCCTGGCAGCTCCTCCCCCTGCTGGAGGAACAGCCTGGCAGCTCCTCCCCCTGCTGGAGGAACAGCCTGGCAGCTCCTCCCCCTGCCGGAGTAGCCTGGCAGCTCCTCCCTCCCCCTGCCGGAGGAACAGCCTGGTAGCTCCTCCCCCTGCTGGAGGAACAGCCTGGCAGCTCCTCCCCCTGCTGGAGGAACAGCCTGGCAGCTCCTCCCTCCCCCTGCTCGAGGAACAGCCTGGCAGCTCC
>NC_070598.1:142500-152500 GCF_027409825.1 Scomber japonicus | reverse complement strand
GTCAGAGACTGCTGAGGCAGAGTCCCCCCCCCCTCCCCCCTTCCCCACCGGACACAGGAAGTGAGCTTCTTCCAGTGTATTGATCAGTAGTTGTGTGTGTGTGTGTGGGGGGGGTAATGGGTTTAGTTCCCGGGGGGGTGGTAATGGGTGGGGGGGGGCATTAGGAGGAAATGGACTGTTGGCCAATCAGAGCATCAGCAGTAAGTGTCCTCAGACTGTAACCTGATATCACGTCACATGACTTCCTGCTCATCTCTGATCATGATTGATCCTTCAGGTTCAGTCAGTGAGCTCTGTTCAATAAGTTATACTCAGTATGATCCATCAATAAATGATCCATCAATAAATGATCCATATATAATATATAATATAATATAATAATATAATGTAATATATAATATATATTTACAGTCAAGCCTGAAATTATTCATACCTCTGGCAAATTTTGACTTAAAATTACTTTTATTCAACTAGCAGGTTGTTTTTTGACCAGAAATATGTAAATGTTTTCAGGTTCCAGGTTCCAGGTTCCAGGTTCCAGGTTCCAGGTTCCAGGTTCCAGGTTCCAGGTTCCAGGTTCCAGGTTCCAGAGGCTACAGAGCAAAGAATTATTAAAAAATACAAGACGCTCCACACTGTGGAAAATCTCAGAGGACGCGGTCGGAAGCCAAAAGTGACGCCTGTACTGGCCAGGAGGATCAGCAGCAAGGCCATCCTGGTGAATCTGGGCTCTGCTGGTGGCAGACAGTCCAATGCACACTGCACACTGCTGGGTTCCACTGCTGGGTTCTACTGCTGGGTTCCACTGCTGGGTTCTACTGCTGGGTTCCACTGCTGGGTTCTACTGCTGGGTTCTACTGCTGGGTTCCACTGCTGGGTTCCACTGCTGGGTTCTACTGCTGGGTTCTACTGCTGGGTTCCACTGCTGGGTTCTACTGCTGGGTTCCATGGACGCAGACCAAGGAGGACGCCACTTTCAGATAAGGCACACAAAAGCCCGCTTGGCCTTTGCTAAATGCTCATCTGGACAAAGAAGAAGACTTCTGGTCTTCTGTTTTATGGTCAGATGAAACACAATGATGTGTCCTTCAACCTTAAGAACCCCGTCCCCACTGTGTAACCCTAACCTTAAGAACCCCGTCCCCACTGTCTAACCCTAACCTTAAGAACCCCATCCCCACTGTCTAACCCTAACCTTAAGAACCCCATCCCCACTGTCAAACCCTAACCTTAAGAACCCCATCCCCACTGTCTAACCCTAACCTTAAGAACCCCATCCCCACTGTCAAACCCTAACCCTAAGAACCCCGTCCCCACTGTCTAACCCTAACCTTAAGAACCCCGTCCCCACTGTCTAACCCTAACCTTAAGAACCCCGTCCCCACTGTCTAACCCTAACCTTAAGAACCCCGTCCCCACTGTCTAACCCTAACCCTAAGAACCCCGTCCCCACTGTCTAACCCTAACCTTAAGAACCCCGTCCCCACTGTCTAACCCTAACCTTAAGAACCCCGTCCCCACTGTGTAACCCTAACCTTAAGAACCCCGTCCCCACTGTGTAACCCTAACCTTAAGAACCCCGTCCCCACTGTCTAACCCTAACCTTAAGAACCCCGTCCCCACTGTCTAACCCTAACCTTAAGAACCCCGTCCCCACTGTGTAACCCTAACCTTAAGAACCCCGTCCCCACTGTCTAACCCTAACCTTAAGAACCCCGTCCCCACTGTCTAACCCTAACCTTAAGAACCCCGTCCCCACTGTCAGACCCTAACCTTAAGAACCCCGTCCCCACTGTCTAACCCTAACCTTAAGAACCCCGTCCCCACTGTCTAACCCTAACCTTAAGAACCCCGTCCCCACTGTCTAACCCTAACCTTAAGAACCCCGTCCCCACTGTGTAACCCTAACCTTAAGAACCCCGTCCCCACTGTCTAACCCTAACCTTAAGAACCCCGTCCCCACTGTGTAACCCTAACCTTAAGAACCCCGTCCCCACTGTCTAACCCTAACCTTAAGAACCCCGTCCCCACTGTCTAACCCTAACCTTAAGAACCCCGTCCCCACTGTCTAACCCTAACCTTAAGAACCCCGTCCCCACTGTCTAACCCTAACCTTAAGAACCCCGTCCCCACTGTGTAACCCTAACCTTAAGAACCCCGTCCCCACTGTGTAACCCTAACCTTAAGAACCCCGTCCCCACTGTCTAACCCTAACCTTAAGAACCCCGTCCCCACTGTCTAACCCTAACCTTAAGAACCCCGTCCCCACTGTCTAACCCTAACCTTAAGAACCCCGTCCCCACTGTCTAACCCTAACCTTAAGAACCCCGTCCCCACTGTGTAACCCTAACCTTAAGAACCCCATCCCCACTGTCTAACCCTAACCTTAAGAACCCCGTCCCCACTGTCTAACCCTAACCTTAAGAACCCCGTCCCCACTGTGTAACCCTAACCTTAAGAACCCCGTCCCCACTGTCAAACCCTAACCTTAAGAACCCCGTCCCCACTGTCTAACCCTAACCTTAAGAACCCCGTCCCCACTGTCAAACCCTAACCTTAAGAACCCCGTCCCCACTGTCTAACCCTAACCTTAAGAACCCCATCCCCACTGTCTAACCCTAACCTTAAGAACCCCGTCCCCACTGTCTAACCCTAACCTTAAGAACCCCGTCCCCACTGTCAAACCCTAACCTTAAGAACCCCGTCCCCACTGTCTAACCCTAACCTTAAGAACCCCGTCCCCACTGTCAAACCCTAACCTGTCTGTCAAAGGTCAGCTGACTCACGTAGTTACATCTCTGTGGAGGGTTAGGGTTAGGGGTCAGGGTCTGGGTCTGGGTTAGGGTCTGGGTCTGGGTCTGGGTTAGGGGTCAGGGTCTGGGTCTGGGTTCCAGGATAGATTACTCTCTACATGCACATCCAGGTATTTGTATGAGTCCACCTGACCTGGGTCAAAGGTCAAAGACCATCTCCTCTACCCTCCAGGAGCCCCCCCACCCTCCAGGTAATAGTGAGGGAGCCCCCACCCTCCAGGAGCCCCCCCACCCTCCAGGAGCCCCCCCACCCTCCAGGTAATAGTGAGGGAGCCCCCACCCTCCAGGAGCCCCCCCACCCTCCAGGAGCCCCCCCACCCTCCAGGCAATAGTGAGGGAGCCCCTAACCCTTACATCAGAGTTCAACGTTGTTTCAATGACTTAACATTGACAAAACAATGTTGATTTAACATTGTTTCAATGACTCTGCTATCTGGGACTAATTCAATGATGATAGTAATATAATTATAATGATAATGAAAATATGATAATAGCAATATAATTATAATAGTGATGATAATAATAATAATATAATGATAATAGCAACAAAATTATAATAATAGTAATAATAATAATATAATGATAATAGCAACATAATAATACAAATAATAATCAAATGAAATGTAACCCTACAAGCATTTCCTAAATAAAGACTTGAACACATCTAAACGTTTTCTGGGTTCCTTTTGTTCTACTTATGTCTTTATCTGTCTGTCTGTCTGTCTTGACAATTCAGCAATTTTATTTATTTATTTTTATTACCATTCAGCGATGTATGAGCACTTTTTAATAGTGCAAACCATGGTGCAAACAGTCATTCCTCTATAGACGTAATGCGCTGCAGGGGCGAGTGGCCCCGTACCAAGATGGCCGCCGTGTAGGCACGTCACTCCAATCGTCAGCAGCAGTCAATGCGGCGTCTACGTATATATGTCTATGCTGTTATCAGCATGTGTCTGTCAAAGGTCAAAGGTCAGCTGACTCACGTAGTTACATCTCTGTGGAGGGTTAGGGTCAGGGTCTGGGTCTGGGTTAGGGGTCAGGGTCAGGGTCTGGGTCTGGGTTAGGGGTTAGGGTCTGGGTTAGGGGTCAGGGGTCAGGGTCAGGGTCTGGGTCTGGGTTAGGGGTCAGGGGTCAGGGTTAGGGGGGTTAGGGTCTGGGTCAGGGTCTGGGTCTGGGTTCCAGGATAGATTACTCTCTACATGCACATCCAGGTATTTGTATGAGTCCACCTGACCTGGGTCAAAGGTCAAAGACCATCTCCTCTACCCTCCAGGAGCCCCCCACCCTCCAGGAGCCCCCCACCCTCCAGGCAATAGTGAGGGAGCCCCCCACCCTCCAGGAGCCCCCCCACCCTCCAGGTAATAGTGAGGGAGCCCCCCACCCTCCAGGAGCCCCCCCACCCTCCAGGCAATAGTGAGGGAGCCCCCCACCCTCCAGGAGCCCCCCCACCCTCCAGGAGCCCCCCACCCTCCAGAGCCCCCCACCCTCCAGGAGCCCCCCACCCTCCAGGAGCCCCCCACCCTCCAGGAGCCCCCCACCCTCCAGGAGCCCCCCACCCTCCAGGAGCCCCCCACCCTCCAGAAGCCCCCCACCCTCCAGGAGCCCCCCACCCTCCAGGTAATAGTGACCCTAACCCTTAAACAGACCCTAACCCTTAAACAGACCCTAACAGACCCTAACCCTTAAACAGACCCTAACCCTTAAACAGACCCTAACCCTTAAACAGACCCTAACAGACCCTAACCCTTAAACAGACCCTAACAGACCCTAACCCTTAAACAGACCCTAACCCTTAAACAGACCCTAACCCTTAAACAGACCCTAACAGACCCTAACAGACCCTAACCCTTAAACAGACCCTAACCCTTAAACAGACCCTAACAGACCCTAACCCTTAAACAGACCCTAACAGACCCTAACCCTTAAACAGACCCTAACAGACCCTAACCCTTAAACAGACCCTAACCCTTAAACAGACCCTAACCCTTAAACAGACCCTAACAGACCCTAACCCTTAAACAGACCCTAACAGACCCTAACCCTTAAACAGACCCTAACAGACCCTAACAGACCCTAACCCTTAAACAGACCCTAACAGACCCTAACCCTTAAACAGACCCTAACCCTTAAACAGACCCTAACCCTTAAACAGACCCTAACCCTTAAACAGACCCTAACCCTTAAACAGACCCTAACAGACCCTAACCCTTAAACAGACCCTAACAGACCCTAACCCTTAAACAGACCCTAACAGACCCTAACCCTTAAACAGACCCTAACCCTTAAACAGACCCTAACCCTTAAACAGACCCTAACCCTTAAACAGACCCTAACCCTTAAACAGACCCTAACAGACCCTAACCCTTAAACAGACCCTAACCCTAACAGACCCTAACAGACCCTAACCCTTAAACAGACCCTAACCCTTAAACAGACCCTAACCCTTAAACAGACCCTAACAGACCCTAACCCTTAAACAGACCCTAACCCTTAAACAGACCCTAACCCTTAAACAGACCCTAACCCTTAAACAGACCCTAACAGACCCTAACCCTTAAACAGACCCTAACAGACCCTAACCCTTAAACAGACCCTAACAGACCCTAACAGACCCTAACCCTTAAACAGACCCTAACAGACCCTAACCCTTAAACAGACCCTAACAGACCCTAACAGACCCTAACAGACCCTAACAGACCCTAACAGACCCTAACAGACCCTAACCCTTAAACAGACCCTAACCCTTAAACAGACCCTAACCCTTAAACAGACCCTAACCCTTAAACAGACCCTAACCCTTAAACAGACCCTAACCCTTAAACAGACCCTAACCCTTAAACAGACCCTAACCCTTAAACAGACCCTAACCCTTAAACAGACCCTAACCCTTAAACAGACCCTAACCCTTAAACAGACCCTAACCCTTAAACAGACCCTAACAGACCCTAACCCTTAAACAGACCCTAACCCTTAAACAGACCCTAACCCTTAAACAGACCCTAACAGACCCTAACCCTTAAACAGACCCTAACCCTTAAACAGACCCTAACAGACCCTAACCCTTAAACAGACCCTAACAGACCCTAACCCTTAAACAGACCCTAACAGACCCTAACCCTTAAACAGACCCTAACCCTTAAACAGACCCTAACCCTTAAACAGACCCTAACCCTTAAACAGACCCTAACCCTTAAACAGACCCTAACCCTTAAACAGACCCTAACAGACCCTAACAGACCCTAACCCTTAAACAGACCCTAACCCTTAAACAGACCCTAACCCTTAAACAGACCCTAACCCTTAAACAGACCCTAACAGACCCTAACAGACCCTAACCCTTAAACAGACCCTTAAACAGACCCTAACCCTTAAACAGACCCTAACCCTTAAACAGACCCTTAAACAGACCCTAACCCTTAAACAGACCCTAACCCTTAAACAGACCCTAACCCTTAAACAGACCCTAACAGACCCTAACCCTTAAACAGACCCTAACAGACCCTAACAGACCCTAACCCTTAAACAGACCCTTAAACAGACCCTAACCCTTAAACAGACCCTAACCCTTAAACAGACCCTAACCCTTAAACAGACCCTAACCCTTAAACAGACCCTAACAGACCCTAACCCTTAAACAGACCCTAACAGACCCTAACCCTTAAACAGACCCTAACAGACCCTAACCCTTAAACAGACCCTAACAGACCCTAACCCTTAAACAGACCCTAACAGACCCTAACCCTTAAACAGACCCTAACCCTTAAACAGACCCTAACAGACCCTAACCCTTAAACAGACCCTAACAGACCCTAACAGACCCTAACCCTTAAACAGACCCTAACAGACCCTAACAGACCCTAACCCTTAAACAGACCCTAACAGACCCTAACCCTTAAACAGACCCTAACCCTTAAACAGACCCTAACCCTTAAACAGACCCTAACCCTTAAACAGACCCTAACCCTTAAACAGACCCTAACCCTTAAACAGACCCTAACAGACCCTAACAGACCCTAACAGACCCTAACCCTTAAACAGACCCTAACAGACCCTAACAGACCCTAACCCTTAAACAGACCCTAACAGACCCTAACAGACCCTAACAGACCCTAACCCTTAAACAGACCCTATGTGAGGGTTAGACGTAGTGTAGCAGCTCTATATATCGTCATGTTAGGGTTAGGATGATATATAATATATTAGTATATTAGTATATGTAATATATCAGGATGTTAGGGTTACATTAGTATATATTAATATAACATATGCCAGCATGTTAGGGTTAGGATGATATATATTAGTATATATTATATACCATCATGTTATCAGGATGTTATGTGTAGACGTAGTGTAGCAGCTCTATATAACATGCTGGTATATATTAGTATATTAGTATATGTTATATATAATATATAGTATATTAGTATATGTTATATATTATATATTATATATCAGGATGTTAGACGTAGTGTAGCAGCCCGTAACTTATCAGTGATAAAGGTTAGTCATAACGTCCTGGTATATTATATATAATATAGCATGTAAGGGTTAGGGTTATATATATTATATTAGTATCACTCTAACCCTTACATGATGTTATATATTATATATTATATACCAGGACGTTATCAGGATGTTAGGGTTACATTAGTATATATTATATATTATATATCATCCTAACGAGGGGTTGGGATGATATATAATATATAATATATATTACATTAGTACATATTAGTATATATTATATATATTACATTAGTACATATTAGTATATATTATATATTATATATATCAGGATGTTATCAGTAATAAAGGTTATATATATTAGTATATTACATATTATATATATTAAATATTATCAGAGATGAATAGAGACAGAGAGACTCACCTCGCTGGTCCGACTGCTGATCTGAGACTGGAGAGTGTGTGTAATATATGTGTGTGTGTGTGTGTGTGTATAATATGTGTGTGTGTGTGTGTGTGTGTGTGTGTGTGTGTGTGTGTGTGTGTGTGTGTGTGTGTGTGTGTGTGTGTGTGTGTGTGTGTGTGTGTGTGTGTGTGTGTGTGTGTGTGTGTGTGTGAGATGAGCTCTGATTGGTCGGTCTGGTCAGCTGACTGGGAGTGCTGGGAATCTCCATCAGCTGTTATAAACATTACATCCAGCCCCCCTACATAGAGCCCCCCCTACATAGAGCCCCCTACATAGAGCCCCCCCTACATAGAGCCCCCCCTACATAGAGCCCCCCCCTACATAGAGCCCCCTACATAGAGCCCCCCCTACATAGAGCCCCCCCTACATAGAGCCCCCCCTACATAGAGCCCCCCCCTACATAGAGCCCCCCCTACATAGAGCCCCCTACATAGAGCCCCCCCTACATAGAGCCCCCCCTACATAGAGCCCCCCCTACATAGAGCCCCCTACATAGAGCCCCCCCTACATAGAGCCCCCCCTACATAGAGCCCCCCCTACATAGAGCCCCCCCCTACATAGAGCCCCCCTACATAGAGCCCCCTACATAGAGCCCCCCCTACATAGAGCCCCCCTACATAGAGCCCCCCCTACATAGAGCCCCCCCTACATAGAGCCCCCCCTACATAGAGCCCCCCCTACATAGAGCCCCCTACATAGAGCCCCCCCTACATAGAGCCCCCCCTACATAGAGCCCCCCCTACATAGAGCCCCCCCCTACATAGAGCCCCCTACATAGAGCCCCCCTACATAGAGCCCCCCCTACATAGAGCCCCCCCCTACATAGAGCCCCCTACATAGAGCCCCCTACATAGAGCCCCCCCTACATAGAGCCCCCCCCTACATAGAGCCCCCTACATAGAGCCCCCTACATAGAGCCCCCTACATAGAGCCCCCTACATAGAGCCCCCCCCTACATAGAGCCCCCCCCTACATAGAGCCCCCTACATAGAGCCCCCCTACATAGAGCCCCCCCTACATAGAGCCCCCTACATAGAGCCCCCCTACATAGAGCCCCCTACATAGAGCCCCCCCTACATAGAGCCCCCCCCTACATAGAGCCCCCCCTACATAGAGCCCCCCCCTACATAGAGCCCCCTACATAGAGCCCCCCCTACATAGAGCCCCCCCTACATAGAGCCCCCCCCTACATAGAGCCCCCCCTACATAGAGCCCCCTACATAGAGCCCCCCCCTACATAGAGCCCCCCCCTACATAGAGCCCCCCCCCTACATAGAGCCCCCCCTACATAGAGCCCCCCCTACATAGAGCCCCCCCTACATAGAGCCCCCCCTACATAGAGCCCCCCCTACATAGAGCCCCCCCCTACATAGAGCCCCCCCCCTACATAGAGCCCCCCCTACATAGAGCCCCCCCTACATAGAGCCCCCCCTACATAGAGCCCCCCTACATTTATATATTGTATAAAATGGTGTTTTATATTAAACCAGTCCCTAGCCCGGTCCTATAGAGGGTTATTATTATTATATGTGACCCTGACCCAGACCCAGACCATGACCCAGACCCAGACCCAGACCCTGACCATGACCCAGACTCAGACCATGACCCTGACCCAGACCCAGACCATGACCCAGACCCTGACCCAGACCATGACCCAGACCATGACCCAGACCCTGACCATGACCCAGACCATGACCCAGACCCAGACCCAGACCCTGACCCAGACCCAGACCATGACCCAGACCATGACCCAGACCAACGGCATCATGGGAAATATAAATAACCACATCTGCAGCTGCAGAAATGATGCAACATATTTAGAAAGACCATGGAAATGCTGTAAAACACATTAATTTGTCAGATTGACAGAACTGCCCCTAACCCTGAGAATAATCTTAGCCTGGTTGTTAGCCTGGGTATTAGCCTGGTTGTTAGCCTGGGTATTAGCCTGGTTGTTAGCCTGGGTGTTAGCCTGGGTGTTAGCCTGGTCTGGAGCAGGCTAGCTGCAGAGAATAAATCACCATAGTAACTGGGCCAGGATAAATTTAACCTGCTTTCATGCAACCGACTTGAGGCTAAATTCAGCCAGGATAACTAACATATCCCAGCTTAATCCCTTATCCTGGTTTCGTGCAATACCCCTCTGGTCCTTTGGTCCGCACTAAATAAACAGACCAAAGGACCAGAGGACTTTCCTGGTGTGAATACGCCCTTAGTAACCCTACCCCCCCCCCCCCAGCCCTAACCCTAACCC
>NC_070598.1:120000-132500 GCF_027409825.1 Scomber japonicus | reverse complement strand
AGGAGGAGAGGAGGTAGAGAAGGAGAGGAGGAGAGGAGGTAGAGAAGGGGAGAAGATGATTGACAGCATTCAGGTCCAATCAGAAAGCTGCATATGATGACTGACTGATGATGCCTTGCCTCTGTCCAATCAGAGAGCTCCACACAGTTTCCAGGCCAACCAGAAGCTGGAGGCGGTCGATAGGAGGAACCCCATGTTGGTCCGCGTCGCCACGGTAACAGACACAGACGACTACAGGGTGAAGGTACTGTCCACCTGTCTGTCTGTCTGTCTGCCTGTCTGTCTGTCTGCCTGTCTGTCTGTCTACCTGTCTGTCTGCCTGTCTGTCTGTCTACCTGTCTGTCTGCCTGTCTGTCTACCTGTCTGTCTACCTGTCTGTCTGCCTACCTGTCTGTCTGCCTGTCTGTCTACCTGTCTGTCTACCTGTCTGTCTGTCTGCCTGTCTGTCTGTCTACCTGTCTGTCTGCCTGTCTGTCTACCTGTCTGTCTACCTGTCTGTCTGCCTACCTGTCTGTCTGCCTGTCTGTCTGTCTACCTGTCTGTCTGTCTGTCTACCTGTCTGTCTACCTGTCTGTCTACCTGTCTGTCTGCCTGTCTGTCTGCCTACCTGTCTGTCTGCCTGTCTGTCTGTCTGTCTACCTGTCTGTCTGTCTGTCTACCTGTCTGTCTGTCTACCTGTCTGTCTACCTGTCTGTCTCAACATCATGCTGTATTGATCAGTGTGTCTGTCTGTGTGTGTGTGTGTGTGTGTGTGTGTGTGTGTGTGTGTGTGTGTGTGTGTCTCTCTGTGTGTGTGTGTGTGTGTGTGTGTGTGTGTGTGTTTGTGTGTGTGTGTGTGTCTCTCTCTCTGTGTGTGTGTGTGTGTGTGTGTGTGTGTGTGTGTGTGTGTGTGTGTGTGTGTAGGTGCACTATGACGGCTGGTCTCAGCAGTTTGACGTGTGGTGTGACAGCGACCTGTGTGATCTACATCCTGTCGGCTGGTGTCAGCGGACCGGACACCCGCTGGAGCCCCCCCCCGGTCAGACAGACAGGTCCCAGAGAGAGACAGGTCAGAGAGAGAGAGACAGGTCCTCACCAGTCACAAGCATCCATGTAACTGTTGTCCTTAACCTGACCTCTGACCTCTGACCTCTGACCTCTGACCCCTGTGTGTGAGACAGACTCCCCCCCCCTCTCCTCCCCCTCGCAGGGTGTTTGTCCCACAGCCGGCTGCCGAGGAGTCGGACACATCAAGGGCGCCAGATACACCGGACACCACAGGTACACCTGCCGAGTCTCTGCCGAGTCTCTACCGAGTCTCTACCTGCCGAGTCTCTGCCGAGTCTCTACCTGCCGAGTCTCTACCTGCCGAGTCTCTGCCGAGTCTCTACCTGCTGAGTCTCTACCTGCCGAGTCTCTACCCGCCGAGTCTCTACCTGCCGAGTCTCTACCCACCGAGTCTCTACCCGCTGAGTCTCTACCTGCCGAGTCTCTACCTGTTGTGTCTCTGCCGAGTCTCTGCCGAGTCTCTACCCGCTGAGTCTCTACCTGCCGAGTCTCTACCCGCCGAGTCGAGTCTCTACCCGCCGAGTCGTGTCTCTGCCTGCCGAGTCGTGTCTCTACCTGCCGAGTCGTGTTTCTACCTGCCGAGTCGTGTTTCTACCTGCCGAGTCGTGTCTCTACCTGCCGAGTCGTGTTTCTACCTGCCGAGTCTCTACCTGCCGAGTCTCTACCTGCCGAGTCGTGTTTCTACCTGCCGAGTCGTGTCTCTACCTGCCGAGTCTCTACCTGCCGAGTCGTGTCTCTACCTGCCGAGTCGAGTCTCTACCTGCCGAGTCGTGTTTCTACCTGCCGAGTCGAGTCTACCTGCCGAGTCGTGTTTCTACCTGCCGAGTCGTGTCTCTACCTGCCGAGTCGTGTTTCTACCTGCCGAGTCTCTACCTGCCGAGTCGAGTCTACCTGCCGAGTCGTGTTTCTACCTGCCGAGTCGTGTCTCTACCTGCCGAGTCGTGTCTCTACCTGCCGAGTCGTGTCTCTACCTGCCGAGTCGTGTCTCTACCTGCCGAGTCGTGTCTCTACCTGCCGAGTCGTGTCTCTACCTGCCGAGTCGAGTCTACCTGCCGAGTCGTGTCTCTACCTGCCGAGTCGTGTCTCTACCTGCCGAGTCGTGTCTCTACCTGCCGAGTCTCTACCTGCCGAGTCGTTTCTCTACCTGCCGAGTATCTTCCTGCCGAGTCTCTACCTGCCGAGTCGTTTCTCTACCTGCCGAGTATCTTCCTGCCGAGTCTCTACCTGCCGAGTTTCTACCTGCCGAGTCTCTACCTGCCGAGTCTCTACCCGCCGAGTCATGTCTCTACCTGCCGAGTCATGTCTCTACCTGCCGAGTCATGTCTCTACCTGCCGAGTCTCTACCTGCCGAGTCGTGTCTCTACCTGCCGAGTCGTGTCTCTACCTGCCGAGTCGTGTTTCTACCTGCCGAGTCTCTACCTGCCGAGTCGTGTTTCTACCTGCCGAGTCTCTACCTGCCGAGTCGTGTTTCTACCTGCCGAGTCATGTCTCTACCTGCCAAGTCTCTACCCGCCGAGTCGTGTCTCTACCTGCCGAGTCGTGTCTCTACCTGCCGAGTCGTGTCTCTACCTGCCGAGTCATGTCTCTACCTGCCGAGTCTCTACCTGCCGAGTCGTGTCTCTACCTGCCGAGTCGTGTCTCTACCTGCCGAGTCGTGTTTCTACCTGCCGAGTCTCTACCTGCCGAGTCGTGTTTCTACCTGCCGAGTCTCTACCTGCCGAGTCGTGTTTCTACCTGCCGAGTCATGTCTCTACCTGCCAAGTCTCTACCCGCCGAGTCGTGTCTCTACCCGCCGAGTCATGTCTCTACCTGCCCAGTCGTGTCTCTACCTGCCGAGTCGTGTCTCTACCTGCCGAGTCGTGTCTCTACCTGCCGAGTCTCTACCTGCCGAGTCATGTCTCCTCTCCTCTGTCTCTCAGTGCCTTCGGATGTCCGTACTCAGACATCAACATGCGTAAGGAGGTGGTGCTTCCTGATAGGTTGGGAGGAGAGAGAGTCATCACCCTGGTACCCATCACCTTGCATCACCATGGCAACCAGTCAGACAGGTGAGCTGCAGTTGTATGTGTGTCTCCCTCTCTCTGTACGCTCGGGTCTCCCTCTCATCTCTCTGTCCAACAGGAAAGGCGTCCAGGTGAAGACGGAGTCGGGAGGCGAGTCTCTGCTGCTGCCGCTGGGGAAGAGACGACGACTGACCGACAGGTGAGACAGGTGTAGGTGAAGAAGGAGCTCTGATTGGCTGCCAGCAGGACTCATCCCGTGCTTTCAGCTTTCAGATCAAAGATCTTCTTCACGTGTCAGCTGGTATTTATAGGATGAGCATCAGTGGAGTGTGTGTGTGGGTAGATCTGCAGTTATATAAAGCATTATATAACACATTATAATGCAGACACTTCATATTCAATCATCTCAAATGTTACTTTTATTACTTTTAGTTTTGTCTTTTTAATCTTAATACTTTTTCAGATTTTTTCTACTTTTTTAATAACGGACTTCCTTCTCTCCTCTGGCTCCGCCCCTCAGACTGTCACAGCCAACCAAATTCATTCGTGTGAAACAGGAAGAGGAGGAGCTTAACATCCACGCCCTTGGCCCAGGTACAACCAGAGTCATAAGATGTTTATCACGTTGTGTGGTTGCTAAGGAGTGAGTAACCATGGCAACCACACACAGTGATTCTCCTCTTCGTCAATCAGCTGAAACATCAGTTTGATTCTCAGGTCTGCATCAGTACACAGGTGTATTCAACTGCAGGTAACCATAGCAACAGAACAGCTTCACTTCACTGACTGCAGACACACACACACACACACACACACACACACACACACAGCATCCTCCCTCGCTCCTCTTCATTGTGCTTCCATGGTAACAGTAGGCAGATGAAGTGGCTGTTGTCATGGAAACTTGGTGTTGGTTGTGGAGCAGCTCTGTTCAGCTCTTATTGATCATTGATCAGCTGATTGATCAGCAGATGGTCACATGATGCCCGTCTGTCTGCTCAGAGAGAGAGACGTCAGCAGGAGACACTAAGAGGACCGACTGTAGGCAGGGTTAGGGTCCAGGGTTAGGGTTAGGTCCGTGTTGGGTCCAGGGTTAGGGTTAGGTCCGTGTTGGGTCCAGGGTTAGGGTTAGGTCCGTGTTGGGTCCAGGGTTAGGGTTAGGTCTGTGTTGGGTCCAGGGTTAGGGTTAGGGTTAGGTCCGTGTTGGGTCCAGGGTTAGGGTTAGGGTTAGGTCCGTGTTGGGTCCAGGGTTAGGGTTAGGTCTGTGTTGGGTCCAGGGTTAGGGTTAGGTCTGTGTTGGGTCCAGGGTTAGGGTTAGGTCCGGGTTGGGTCCAGGGTTAGGGTTAGGTCCGTGTTGGGTCCAGGGTTAGGGTTAGGTCTGTGTTGGGTCCAGGGTTAGGGTTAGGTCCGTGTTGGGTCCAGGGTTAGGGTTAGGTCAAAGGAGATGATGGTGAGCTTCAGGAGACAGAAGGACAATCCTGCTCCGTTAAGAGGAGACCTCATGGAGGACTCTCTGAGGACTGAGGACTGACTGAGGTCTGAGGACTGTCTGAGGTCTGAGGACTGTCTGAGGTCTGAGGACTGACTGAGGACTGAGGACTGACTGAGGTCTGAGGACTGAGGACTGTCTGAGGACTGAGGACTGAGGACTGTCTGAGGTCTGAGGACTGTCTGAGGACTGAGGACTGGGGACTGAGGACTGTCTGAGGACTGAGGACTACCTGAGGACTGTCTGAGGTCTGAGGACTGTCTGAGGACTGAGGACTGAGGACTGTCTGAGGACTGTCTGAGGTCTGAGGACTGTCTGAGGACTGGGGACTGAGGACTGTCTGAGGTCTGAGGACTGTCTGAGGACTGAGGACTGAGGACTGTCTGAGGACTGAGGACTGACTGAGGTCTGAGGACTGTCTGAGGACTGTCTGAGGACTGAGGACTGTCTGAGGTCTGAGGACTGAGGACTGAGGACTGTCTGAGGTCTGAGGACTGTCTGAGGACTGAGGACTGGGGACTGAGGACTGTGTGAGGACTGCCTGAGGTCTGAGGACTGTCTGAGGACTGTCTGAGGTCTGAGGACTGTCTGAGGACTGAGGACTGTCTGAGGACTGTGGACTGAGGACTGTCTGAGGTCTGAGGACTGTCTGAGGACTGTCTGAGGACTGTCTGAGGACTGAGGACTGTCTGAGGTCTGAGGACTGTCTGAGGACTGACTGAGGACTGAGGACTGTCTGAGGTCTGAGGACTGTCTGAGGACTGAGGACTGACTGAGGACTGAGGACTGTCTGAGGACTGAGGACTGTCTGAGGACTGTCTGAGGACTGACTGTGGACTGAGGACTGAGGACTGACTGAGGACTGTCTGAGGACTGTCTGAGGACTGACTGAGGTCTGAGGACTGTCTGAGGACTGAGGACTGTCTGAGGACTGTCTGAGGACTGACTGTGGACTGAGGACTGAGGACTGAGGACTGTCTGAGGTCTGAGGACTGTCTGAGGACTGAGGACTGGGGACTGAGGACTGACTGAGGTCTGAGGACTGTCTGAGGACTGAGGACTGTCTGAGGACTGTCTGAAGACTGTCTGAGGTCTGAGGACTGTCTGAGGACTGTCTGAGGTCTGACTGTGGACTGAGGACTGAGGACTGAGGACTGTCTGAGGTCTGAGGACTGTCTGAGGACTGAGGACTGAGGACTGACTGAGGTCTGAGGACTGTCTGAGGACTGAGGACTGTCTGAGGACTGTCTGAAGACTGTCTGAGGTCTGAGGACTGTCTGAGGACTGTCTGAGGTCTGAGGACTGTCTGAGGACTGGGGACTGTCTGAGGACTGGGGACTGTCTGAGGTCTGAGGACTGACTGTGGACTGAGGACTGAGGACTGTCTGAGGACTGTCTGAGGACTGTCTGAGGACTGGGGACTGTCTGAGGACTGGGGACTGTCTGAGGACTGGGGACTGTCTGAGGACTGAGGACTGTCTGAGGACTGTCTGAGGTCTGAGGACTGAGGACTGTCTGAGGACTGAGGACTGTCTGAGGACTGAGGACTGTCTGAGGACTGTCTGAGGACTGAGGACTGTCTGAGGACTGTCTGAGGTCTGAGGACTGAGGACTGTCTGAGGACTGAGGACTGTCTGAGGTCTGAGGACTGTCTGAGGACTGAGGACTCTATGAGGACTGTCTGGGGACTGAAGACTGTCTGAGGACTGAGGACTCTATGAGGACTGTCTGAGGACTGAGGACTGACTGAGGTCTGAGGACTGAGGACTGAGGACTGTCTGAGGTCTGAGGACTGTCTGAGGTCTGAGGACTGTCTGAGGACTGAGGTCTGAGGACTGTCTGAGGACTGAGGTCTGAGGACTGTCTGAGGACTGAGGACTGTCTGAGGTCTGAGGACTGTCTGAGGACTGTCTGAGGACTGAGGACTGTCTGAGGACTGTCTGAGGTCTGAGGACTGTCTGAGGACTGTCTGAGGTCTGAGGACTGACTGAGGTCTGAGGACTGTCTGAGGACTGAGGACTGTCTGAGGTCTGAGGACTGTCTGAGGACTGAGGACTGTCTGAAGACTGAGGACTGTCTGAGGACTGAGGACTGTCTGAGGACTGTCTGAGGTCTGAGGACTGTCTGAGGACTGAGGTCTGAGGACTGTCTGAGGACTGAGGACTGTCTGAGGTCTGAGGACTGTCTGAGGACTGAGGACTGTCTGAAGACTGAGGACTGTCTGAGGACTGAGGACTGTCTGAGGACTGTCTGAAGACTGAGGACTGTCTGAGGACTGTCTGAGGACTGAGGACTGTCTGAGGACTGTCTGAGGACTGAGGACTGTCTGAGGACTGACTGAGGACTGAGGACTGACTGAGGACTGAGGACTGTCTGAAGACTGAGGACTGTCTGAGGTCTGAGGACTGAGGACTGACTGAGGACTGTCTGAGGACTGTCTGAGGACTGACTGAGGACTGAGGACTGACTGAGGACTGTCTGAAGACTGAGGACTGTCTGAGGACTGAGGACTGTCTGAGGACTGAGGACTGACTGAGGACTGAGGACTGTCTGAGGACTGAGGACTGTCTGAGGACTGAGGACTGTCTGAGGACTGTCTGAGGTCTGAGGACTGACTGAGGACTGAGGACTGACTGAGGACTGACTGAGGACTGAGGACTGACTGAGGACTGAGGACTGTCTGAAGACTGAGGACTGTCTGAGGACTGTCTGAGGACTGAGGACTGTCTGAGGTCTGAGGACTGACTGAGGACTGAGGACTGTCTAAGGACTGAGGACTGTCTGAGGACTGAGGACTGTCTGAGGACTGAGGACTGTCTGAGGACTGTCTGAGGTCTGAGGACTGACTGAGGACTGAGGACTGTCTGAGGACTGTCTGGGGTCTGAGGACTGTCTGAGGACTGTCTGAGGACTGTCTGAGGACTGAGGACTCTATGAGGACTGTCTGGGGACTGAAGACTGTCTGAGGACTGAGGACTGTCTGAGGACTGTCTGAGGACTGTCTGAGGACTGAGGACTGAGGACTGTCTGAGGACTGAGGACTCTATGAGGACTGTCTGGGGACTGAAGACTGTCTGAGGACTGAGGACTGACTGAGGACTGAGGACTGTCTGAAAACTGAGGACTGACTGAGGACTGAGGACTGTCTGAGGACTGTCTGAGGACTGTCTGAGGACTGAGGACTGTCTGAGGACTGTCTGTCCCACCTGTCTGTCTCACCTGTCTGTCCCACCTGTCTGTCTCACCTGTCTGTCTCACCTGTCTGTCCCACCTGTCTGTCTCACCTGTCTGTCTCACCTGTCTGTCTCACCTGTCTGTCTCACCTGTCTGTCCCACCTGTCTGTCTCACCTGTCTGTCTCACCTGTCTGTCCCACCTGTCTGTCTCACCTGTCTGTCCCACCTGTCTGTCTCACCTGTCTGTCCCACCTGTCTGTCTCCTGCAGCAGAGTCCAGCCTGCAGGCCGTCCTGCACCAGTCTGTCTTCCTGTCGGCCATGTCTGCTCAGCCGGGCCGTGACCTGTCGCTCTGCTGGGAGCAACACCGCAAGCTGCTGCCGGGCGTGGCGGGTCTCCGCGCCGACGCCGTCCGGCACTGGAGCGTCCAGCAGGTGAGTCCGACGGGTCACGGACCAGAACCAGCAACGTGAGCGGCTGTGGTTGCTATGGTGACGTGTGTCTGTCTGTCCGCAGGTGTCGGAGTTCGTGGAGTCTCTTCCCGGCTGCGAAGGACAAGCCAAACAGTTCAGAGACGAGGTGAGTGGACCAATCGGCTGCTACGGAGGTAATGACATCACACTTCAGATCTGACACGCTGTGATCTGATTGGCTCCTGTCTTTGTCTAGCAAATCGATGGGAGGGCCTTCCTCCTGCTCACCCAACGGGACATCGTCAGGCTCCTGTCAATCAAACTGGGTCCCGCCCTCAAGATCTACAACTCCATCCTGATGTTCAAACACACCGAGGACAGCAGCCAATCACAGGCTGAGGACTGCAGCCAATCACAGGCTGAGGACTGCAGCCAATCACACGCTCAGGACAGCAGCCAATCACACGCTCAGGACAGCAGCCAATCACACGCTCAGGACAGCAGCCAATCACAGGCTGAGGACAGCAGCCAATCACAGGCTCAGGACAGCAGCCAATCACAGGCTGAGGACAGCAGCCAATCACAGGCTGAGGACAGCAGCCAATCACAGGCTCAGGACTGCAGCCAATCACAGGCTCAGGACAGCAGCCAATCACAGGCTGAGGACTGCAGCCAATCACAGGCTCAGGACAGCAGCCAATCACAGGCTCAGGACAGCAGCCAATCACAGGCTGAGGACAGCAGCCAATCACAGGCTCAGGACAGCAGCCAATCACACGCTCAGGACAGCAGCCAATCACACGCTCAGGACAGCAGCCAATCACAGGCTGAGGACTGCAGCCAATCACAGGCTCAGGACAGCAGCCAATCACAGGCTCAGGACAGCAGCCAATCACAGGCTGAGGACAGCAGCCAATCACAGGCTGAGGACATCCACAGCTGACAGCAGCCAATCCAGAATCACCTGATTACAAGCCCCGCCCCCTCAAATATATGGGCGGGGTTTAATTTTCCATCCACTCAATGACTTTGGAATCATGATGTCACAGCGGTGATGTCACAGCGGTGATGTCACAGCGTCTCCTTCAGTTTACAAAATAACCAAAGAAAAACTTCAGGTACTAAAATCTAAAAAAGGCCCAAAAAAATCAGAACGGTAAAAAAATCAGAACGGTAAAAAAAGCAGAACGGTAAAAAAATCAGAACGGTAAAAAAAGCAGAACGGTAAAAAAATCAGAACGGTAAAAAAAGCAGAACGGTAAAAAAAGCAGAACGGTAAATTAACGGTAATTTGTCGTCCGTTTGTATTTTTTCTGATCAATAAGAAAAACTAAACTAAATGTCCGATATCCGACAGAGACGAACGAACACTAAGCCGAAGTAACGTGAGATATAAAGAATGTCTTTTATTGAAGGGTTAAGGTTCGTCTCCACGGTAACAGCCTCTGATAGCTGATCAGCTGATATCAAGTTTACACGTTTTTAACACGCAGACTCTAAAAGTCTAAAAGTATCGTGATTACAAAAATGCTAACCTGAAATTATCCGCGATGAAAAGTTTCACGTTAGCTGATATCTGAAAAGTTTCATGTTAGCTGATATCTGCGATGAGAAGCTTCACGTTAGCTGATATCTGCGATGAGAAGTTTCACGTTAGCTGATATCTGAAAAGTTTCACGTTAGCTGATATCTGCGATGAGAAGTTTCACGTTAGCTGATATCTGCGATGAGAAGTTTCACGTTAGCTGATATCTGCGATGAAAAGTTTCACGTTAGCTGATATCTGAAAAGTTTCACGTTAGCTGATATCTGCGATGAGAAGTTTCACGTTAGCTGATATCTGCGATGAGAAGTTTCACGTTAGCTGATATCTGCGATGAGAAGCTTCACGTTAGCTGATATCTGCGATGAGAAGTTTCACGTTAGCTGATATCTGCGATGAGAAGCTTCACGTTAGCTGATATCTGCGATGAGAAGTTTCACGTTAGCTGATATCTGCGATGAGAAGTTTCACGTTAGCTGATATCTGCGATGAGAAGTTTCACGTTAGCTGATATCTGCGATGAGAAGTTTCACGTTAGCGGATATCTGCGATGAAAATCTCATCGTAACGAACCGTCAGCTGTATTCTGTGTTTCATGCTAATCAGCGAATGCTAGCTGTTTTAAGGGCTCAAAAATAAAACAGGAAATAGTTGATGACATCACACCGTAGCTCCGCCCACTGACTGTCTCTCAGGACTTTACTTTGACGGTCACTTCCTGTTCTAATCGTGCTGTGATTGGTTTATATTTATATCCTGTTGTCTACAGAAGTTTATTTTACACTTTATATATAAATATATAGATTTGTATTTCTGTCCTGTCAGGAAGCCCCGCCCCCGTGTGATGTCACAGGAGGCGGGGCCGCACACGCTCAGTTTCTACAAGCTCTCTCAGGTTGCCGTGGTAACAGCTCATGATATTAATAATCAGTCTTTGCTTCTTCTGTCCGTATCTGAACAATAAAGTTTGTGATCTGAGTGCTGGTCGTTGATTGGCTGATACTGTTTTTGTCTCCTAGCAACAGTGACATCCCAGAATCTGCTTGGACTACTGCCGCTCCTTTATACATATTAATAATGACGCAGCTCAGTCTTTCCTCCCTGACATCACAACCTGCACTTCTCATTTTATATTTTATGAGTTTTTTACTTTTTCAGCCCCTGATCGAGTTAGCGTTAGCGTTAGCGAGTAAAGGGTTAGCGTTAGCGTTAGCGTTAGCGTTAGCGAGTAAAGCGTTAGCGAGTAAAGGGTTAGTGTTAAAGGGTTAGTGTTAGCGAGTAAAGTGTTAGCGAGTAAAGGGTTAGCGTTAGCGAGTAAAGCGTTAGCGAGTAAAGGGTTAGCGTTAGCGAGTAAAGGGCTAGCGTTAGCGAGTAAAGCGTTAGCGAGTAAAGCCGTCAGGTAACCGTGGTGTGAGCTGGTGGGTAACGTCTCTGAGTTGCTGCTGAGAGGCTGAAGTTTAAGTTTCTGTCTGATAAAGAAAACTATTCTAATATTCTCCAGCCGTGCCGACGCTGATTCTGAGTCAGCTGGTCCCGAGTCAGCTGGTCCCGAGTCAGCTGATCCCGAGTCAGCTGAGTGAAACTCAAACTCATGTTCTCGGCTTCTCTCTAAAACCGGAATTTGTCAAATAATTAATTTTCTTCCAGTATCTAACCGTTGCTTGGCAACCACTTCATCAACAAGTTTTGAAATCAAAAGTAGTTTAGAACAGCAGAGAGGAGGGAGGATGAGAGGAGGGAGGATGTTGGAACAGCAGAGAGGAGGGAGGATGAGAGGAGGGAGGATGTTAGAACAGCAGAGAGGAGGGAGGATGTTAGAACAGCAGAGAGGAGGGAGGATGAGTGGAGGGAGGATCTTGGAACAGCAGAGAGGAGGGAGGATGTTAGAACAGCAGAGAGGAGGGAGGATGTTGGAACGGCAGAGAGGAGGGAGGATGTTGGAACGGCAGAGAGGAGGGAGGATGTTGGAACAGCAGAGAGGAGGGAGGATGTTAGAACAGCAGAGAGGAGGGAGGATGTTGGAACGGCAGAGAGGAGGGAGGATGAGAGGAGGGAGGATGTTGGAACGGCAGAGAGGAGGGAGGATGAGAGGAGGGAGGATGTTGGAACAGCAGAGAGGAGGGAGGATGTTAGAACAGCAGAGAGGAGGGAGGATGTTGGAACGGCAGAGAGGAGGGAGGATGTTAGAACAGCAGAGAGGAGGGAGGATGTTAGAACAGCAGAGAGGAGGGAGGATGAGAGGAGGGAGGATGTTGGAACAGCAGAGAGGAGGGAGGATGAGAGGAGGGAGGATGAGAGGAGGGAGGACGTTAGAACAGCAGAGAGGAGGGAGGATGAGTGGAGGGAGGATGAGAGGAGGGAGGACGTTAGAACAGCAGAGAGGAGGGAGGATGAGAGGAGGGAGGACGTTAGAACAGCAGAGAGGAGGGAGGATGAGAGGAGGGAGGATGTTAGAACAGCAGAGAGGAGGGAGGATGAGAGGAGGGAGGACGTTAGAACAGCAGAGAGGAGGGAGGATGAGAGGAGGGAGGATGTTGGAACGGCAGAGAGGAGGGAGGATGAGTGGAGGGAGGATGTTGGAACAGCAGAGAGGAGGGAGGATGTTGGAACGGCAGAGAGGAGGGAGGATGAGTGGAGGGAGGATGTTGGAACAGCAGAGAGGAGGGAGGATGTTGGAACGGCAGAGAGGAGGGAGGATGTTGGAACGGCAGAGAGGAGGGAGGATGAGAGGAGGGAGGATGAGTGGAGGGAGGATGTTGGAACAGCAGAGAGGAGGGAGGATGAGAGGAGGGAGGATGTTGGAACAGCAGAGAGGAGGGAGGATGAGAGGA
>NC_070598.1:107500-115000 GCF_027409825.1 Scomber japonicus | reverse complement strand
AGGAGGAGCAGGAGGAGGAGCAGGAGGAGGAGGAGGTGATGAAGGAGGAGCAGGAGGAGGAGGAGGTGATGAAGGAGGAGCAGGACGAGGAGGAGGAGGAGGAAGTGATGAAGGAGGGGCAGGAGGAGGAGGGAGGAGGTGATGAAGGAGGAGGAGGAGGAGGAGCAGGAGGAGGAGGAGGAGCAGGAGGAGGTGATGAAGGAGGAGCAGGAGGAGGAGGAGGTGATGAAGGAGGAGCAGGAGGAGGAGGAGGAGGAGCAGGAGGAGGTGATGAAGGCTTTAACCAATCAGAGAGCATCAACGGGACGAGTCCTCGAAGTTTTCTGGAGGATTTCCTCGACAGGTGAGGGTTGGGGGGGGGGGGCGGGGGGGGCGGGCGGGGGGGCGGGGGGGCTCCTACCTGTCTGTAGACGGGGTTAGGGTGGGGGGGCGGGGGGGGCGGGCGGGGGGGCTCCTACCTGTCTGTAGACGGGGTTAGGGTTGGGGTTGGGGGGCGGGGGGCGGGGGGGCTCCTACCTGTCTGTAGACGGGGTTAGGGTTGGGGGGGCGGGGGGGTTAGCACTATATATACAGTTCCTAAAGACTCCACCTGGAGAAACAGAAGTTCACTCTGGATACACAACCCTAACCCCCCCAGCCCTAACCCTAACCCCCCCCCCAGCCCTAACCCTAACCCCCCCCCAGCCGTAACCCTAACCCCCCCCAGCCGTAACCCTAACCCCCCCCAGCCCTAACCCTAACCCCCCCCCAGCCGTAACCCTAACCCTAACCCCCCCAGCCCTAACCCTAACCCCCCCCAGCCCTAACCCTAACCCCCCCCAGCCCTAACCCTAACCCCCCCCCCAGCCCTAACCCTAACCCCCCCCCCAGCCATAACCCTAACCCCCCCAGCCCTAACCCTAACCCCCCCCCCAGCCCTAACCCTAACCCCCCCCAGCCGTAACCCTAACCCCCCCCCAGCCGTAACCCTAACCCTAACCCCCCCAGCCCTAACCCTAACCCCCCCCCAGCCGTAACCCTAACCCTAACCCCCCCAGCCCTAACCCTAACCCCCCCCAGCCCTAACCCTAACCCCCCCCAGCCCTAACCCTAACCCCCCCCCCAGCCCTAACCCTAACCCCCCCCAGCCCTAACCCTAACCCCCCCCCAGCCGTACCCTAACCCCCCTCCAGCCCTAACCCTAACCCCCCCCCCCCCCCCAGCCGTAACCCCTAACCCCCCTCCCCAACCCTAACCCTAACCCCCCCCCCAGTCGCTGTAAACTTTTACTCAAGTAAACATCTGTTCACGTGATACAGGTATCTGAGCTCTGATTGGCTGTGTGTATCCTGTGTGCAGGTATCTGAGCTCTGATAGGCTGAAGGTCCTGGGCCCCCTGGTGATGGGGGGGGGGGTCTTCGTGTTCATCTGTGCGAACGCCGTTCTTCACGAGACCCGCGACCTTCAGACGAAGGTCATCGACCTGCGAGACATTTACTCCACCGTCATCGACCTGCACAGGCTCCGCCCCCCCGCCGCCCCCCCGGCGACCTGCACAGGCTCCGCCCCCCCGCCCCCCCCTCGGCCAATCCCCTCAACGGACTCGTTAACTACGTCCAATCGAAGAGCCTGGAGACTAAGTCCCGCCCTCCCCCCTCCCTGATGGGTGGGAGGCGGGGGGGTGAGCTGTTGTCCCGGCAACCGTTAGCAAGCAGCAGCGGAGGAGGAGGGGGGGACACCGTGTTCAGTATTTACCCCCTTCCCCCCTCCTCCTCCCTAAGCCCCTCCCACCTATCTGTCTCCTCCCTCTCTCACCTCCTGCCCCCCCCGCTCCCCCCCGGTAGGAGGCGGAGCCTGCCAGCCGTTTACAGCGCAGTGACATCACAGGTGGGAGTGACATCACACGGGAAGTACTCCAACAGGGAGAAGCTAAGGATGATGTCACTGAGGCGAGATGACCAATCAGAGCCTGACTGACCGGTCACGTGACACCAGGACAGCCAATAGGAGTCTTCCACCTGAGTGAATGTTTTATACCTCACCTGTCTGCGAGGCGTTCAGGAACACGCCGGAAAACACGGAACTTCCAAACACGACGAACTGAAACATGTTTAACCTTCCAGAACCGACCCAGACCGACCCGGACCGACCCGGACCGACCCAGAACCGACCCAGACCCAGACTGATCCAGACCGATCCAGACCGATCCAGACCGATCCAGAACCGACCCAGACCGATCCAGACCCAGACCGATCCAGACCGATCCAGACCGATCCAGAACCGACCCAGACCGATCCAGACCCAGACCGATCCAGACCGACCCAGACCGATCCAGACCGACCCAGACCGATCCAGACCGACCGGTTCTGATCGATCGGCTCTGACCGATAAATTGGTGACTTTGTTTAAAGGAGAGTTTATCGTAGCGAACGTCTTCCTGGAACCAGCTGAGCACAACAACCAATCAGCTTCACTGAACAGCACAACAACCAATCACTGAACAGCACAACAACCAATCACTGAACAGCACAACAACCAATCACTGAACAGCTCAACAACCAATCACTGAACAGCACAACAACCAATCACTGAACAGCACAACAACCAATCACTGAACAGCTCAACAACCAATCACTGAACAGCACAACAACCAATCACTGAACAGCACAACAACCAATCACTGAACAGCACAACAACCAATCACTGAACAGCACAACAACCAATCACTGAACAGCACAACAACCAATCACTGAACAGCTCAACAACCAATCACTGAACAGCACAACAACCAATCAGAAGAAGAAGAAGCACATTTAACTCTTTCTGTAACATTAAAGAATAAAGAACCCGAACTCTTCTCTTCATTCAACGTTCATTATATTAAATATATTATTATAAATATTATTATATATATATTATATATTATTATATATATTATATATTATTATAAATTATTATATATATTATAAATTATTATATATATTAAATATATTAAATTATTCTGTCTTTAATATTTAATACGTTCTCAGCTGCTCTCTGATTGGTTGCTTTAGATCACATGTTCTATATATAAATATAAATATAAATATAATATTTATTCAGCTGTGTGTTTATTGTGTTTATTGTGTTTATTGTGTTTATTGTGTTTATTGTGTTTTAATCTATAAAGTGATTTTATGATTAAAGTCAGAAACAGTTTATAACTCAGCTGCTCTGTCTCCATCTAGTGGTGGAAACAGGGAACTACACTGGCCTTCCTCTTTCTTCATCATCATCATCACCATCATCATCACCACCATCATCACCATCACCATCACCATCATCACCACCATCATCACCATCATCACCATCACCATCATCACCACCATCATCACCATCATCATCATCACCATCATCACCATCATCATCATCACCATCATCATCATCATCACCACCATCACCATCATCACCATCATCATCATCACCATCATCACCATCATCATCATCACCACCACCATCACCACCATCATCACCATCATCACCATCACCATCATCATCATCATCACCACCATCACCATCATCACCATCACCATCATCACCACCACCATCACCATCATCATCATCATGTAACCATCATCATCATGTAACTCTACAGAGGAAGACCGAGGAGCCGACCGTCATCGTCCAGTTAGTGAGTTTATTAACATGAGACCTGAGTCCCAGCTATGGGGACATTGTGGGGACGCTATGGGGACATTGTGGGGACATTGTGGGGACGCTGTGGGGACATCGTGGGGACCCTGTGGGGACATCGTGGGGACATTATGGGGACGCTGTGGGGACATCGTGGGGACCCTGTGGGGACATCGTGGGGACATTATGGGGACGCTGTGGGGACATCGTGGGGACGCTGTGGGGACATCATGGGGACCCTGTGGGGACATCGTGGGGACATTGTGGGGACGCTGTGGGGACATCGTGGGGACCCTGTGGGGACATCGTGGGGACATTATGGGGACGCTGTGGGGACATCGTGGGGACGCTGTGGGGACATCATGGGGACCCTGTGGGGACATCGTGGGGACATTGTGGGGACGCTGTGGGGACATCGTGGGGACCCTGTGGGGACATCGTGGGGACATTGTGGGGACGCTGTGGGGACATCGTGGGGACATTATGGGGACGCTGTGGGGACATCGTGGGGACGCTGTGGGGACATCATGGGGACGCTGTGGGGACGCTGTGGGGACATTATGGGGACGCTGTGGGGACATCGTGGGGACGCTGTGGGGACGCTATGGGGACATCGTGGGGACACTGTGGGGACATCGTGGGGACGCTGTGGGGACATTATGGGGACATACTGGGGACACTGTGGGGACCCTGTGGGGACACTGTGAGGACACTGTGAGGACATCGTGGGGACACTGTGGGGACACTGTGGGGACACTGTGGGGACATTGTGGGGACGCTATGGGGACCCTGTGGGGACATCGTGGGGACACTGTGGGGACGCTGTGGGGACACTGTGGGGACATTGTGGGGACATCGTGGGGACATTGTGGGGACATTGTGGGGACGCTATGGGGACCCTGTGGGGACATCGTGGGGACCCTGTGGGGACATCGTGGGGACATCGTGGGGACATCGTGGGGACCCTGTGGGGACGCTGTGGGGACATCGTGGGGACCCTGTGGGGACATCGTGGGGACATCGTGGGGACGCTATGGGGACACTGTGGGGACATCGCGGGGACATCGCGGGGACATCGTGGGGACCCTGTGGGGACGCTGTGGGGACATCGTGGGGACCCTGTGGGGACATCGTGGGGACGCTATGGGGACACTGTGGGGACACTGTGGGGACATCGTGGGGACATCGTGGGGACGCTATGGGGACACTGTGGGGACACTGTGGGGACACTGTGTGGACGCTATGGGGACACTGTGGGGACATCGTGGGGACATCGTGGGGACACTGTGGGGACACTGTGGGGACAAAATACAGTTTTAGGGTCAAACACTGCACATTATAATTTAATATCAAGGTTTTAAAGAATAAAGCAGAAATTCCTACTTCCAGTGAACGCAGCATGAAATGCTCAGTACTGAGCATGCTCAGTCTGTTTGTAACCGTTTCCATGACGACAGACATTAAACACTGCAGGTGGCCTCTGATTGGACGACCTGCTGAGTGACTACATGTCCCACAATGCAGTGCAGGCAGCCCCTGAACGCATCATGCCTTAATAACCCCCCCCCCCCCCCGCTGCCCCAGGCCAAGGGGAGGGGGGGGTGTTAATCTGTGGGGGGCGGGGCCTGAGAGTAAAAAGCAATAATCCATCTGAACACAGACACAGAGGACGCTTCATCTAACCTCCATCACTGCTTCATCTTCATCTTCATCTTCATCTTCATCAGGGAGCCGGCTGCACACCTGCACAGGTAAGACTCCTCTTCCTCATCTTAACACTGACCGCCATGTTGTTTCTGTTATCTTCATCATCATCATCTTCATCATCATCATCATCATCATCGTCGTCGACGTCGTCGTCTGTAGTCGGTGAAATCTGATTATTCTCTTTCATCTGCTTCTTTAAAACATTTATCTTCATCATCATCATCATCGTCTGGTTGACAGATGTTTCTGTAAACATGGGGGGGTGGGGGGGTTAGGGTCGGGGGGGTTGGGGTTAGGGTTGAGGGGGGGTTAGGGTTGGGGGGGTTAGGGTTATGGTTGAGGGGGGGTTAGGGTCGGGGGGTTTAGGGTTGGGGGGGTTAGGGTTAGGGTTGAGGGGGGGTTAGGGTCGGGGGGGTTAGGGTCGGGGGGGTTAGGGTCAGGGTTGAGGGGGGGTTAGGGTCGGGGGTGGGCTTCATGTTCAGTTTAAATATTAATTACATTAAATATATTTAACGTAGTACACACCTGTACCTGTTACTGTGACATCATCAGTGGGTGTGGCTACAGAGCTCATTAATATTCATGTTACTGTGACATCATCAGTGGGTGTGGCTACAGAGCTCATTAATATTCATGTTACTGTGACATCATCAGTGGGCGTGGCTACAGAGCTCATTAATATTCCTGTTACTGTGACATCATCAGTGGGTGTGGCTACAGAGCTCATTAATATTCCTGTTACTGTGACATCATCAGTGGGCGTGGCTACAGAGCTCATTAATATTCCTGTTACTGTGACATCATCAGTGGGCGTGGCTACAGAGCTCATTAATATTCATGTTATTTTACATCATGTCTTTTTCTTTTTCATGAATCACCTGCTGTGTTCCACCAATGACCTGTGAGTACACACACACACACACACACACACACACTAACACACACACACACACACACACACTAACACACACACACACACACACACACACACACACACACACACACACACACACACACAAAATCAATCTTTATTTATAAAGCTCCAAATCACAACAGAGTCATGTGAAGGCTCTTTCCACATAGAGCCCTAACCCTCAGAACCAGACTCAGAGTGGGAGAACATCTTTTAACAGGAAGAACCCTCAGAACCAGACTCAGAGTGGGAGAACATCTTTTAACAGGAAGAACCCTCAGAACCAGACTCAGAGTGGGAGAACATCTTTTAACAGGAAGAACCCTCAGAACCAGACTCAGAGTGGGAGAACATCTTTTAACAGGAAGAACCCTCAGAACCAGACTCAGAGTGGGAGAACATCTGCCTGGACCGGTTGGAGTAGAGAGGAGAGAGAGAGTAAGGAGAGGAGAGAGAGAGAGGGAGGAGGAGAGAGGATAGATGGATGGATAGAGAGAGAGAGGGAGGAGGAGAGAGGATAGATGGATGGATAGAGAGAGAGAGGGAGGAGGAGAGAGGATAGATGGATGGATAGAGAGAGAGAGGGAGGAGGAGAGAGGATAGATGGATGGATAGAGAGAGAGAGGGAGGAGGAGAGAGGATAGATGGATGGATAGAGAGAGAGAGGGAGGAGGAGAGAGGAGAGATGGATGGATAGAGAGAGAGAGGGAGGAGGAGAGAGGATAGATGGATGGATAGAGAGAGAGAGGGAGGAGGAGAGAGGAGCCCAGTGCATCATGGGAGTCCCCCGGCAGTCTAAGCCTATAGCAGCATAAACTAGAAGCTTTATCACAAAGGAACGTTTGAAGCCTCTTAAACGTAGAGAGGGTTCTGCCCCCCGGAACCAATCTGGGAGATGGTTCCACAGGAGAGGAACCTGAGAACTGAAGGCTCTGCCTCCTGTTCTACTTTTAGAGATACGAGGAACCACAAGTAGACCTGCATGCTGGGAGCACAGTGTTCTAGTAGGTTCATAAGGTTCTATGAGCTGGGAGCACAGTGTTCTAGTAGGTTCATAAGGTTCTATGAGCTGGGAGCACAGTGTTCTAGTAGGTTCATAAGGTTCTATGAGCTGGGAGCACAGTGTTCTAGTAGGTTCATAAGGTTCTATGAGCTGGGAGCGCAGTGTTCTAGTAGGTTCATAAGGTTCTATGAGCTGGGAGCACAGTGTTCTAGTAGGTTCATAAGGT
>NC_070598.1:67500-102500 GCF_027409825.1 Scomber japonicus | reverse complement strand
GGGTAGACAGGTAGAGACAGGTAGAGGCAGAGGAGACAGGTGAGACAGGTAGAGACAGGTGAGACAGGTAGAGGCAGGGTAGACAGGTAGAGACAGGTGAGACAGGTAGAGACAGGTAGAGGCAGGTAGAGACAGGTAGAGGCAGAGGAGACAGGTGAGACAGGTAGAGACAGGTGAGACAGGTAGAGACAGGTAGAGACAGGTAGAGGCAGGGGAGACAGGTAGAGACAGGTAGAGACAGGTAGAGACAGGTGAGACAGGTAGAGACACGTAAGAGAAGTGAGACAGGTAGAGAGAAGTGTGACGGGTAAGAGGAGTGAGACGGTAAGAGGAGTGAGACAGGTAAGAGGAGTGAGACGGGTAGAGAGAGGTGAGACAGGTAGAGAGGAGTGAGACAGGTAAGAGGAGTGAGACGGGTAGAGAGAGGTGAGACGGGTAGAGAGGAGTGAGACGGGTAGAGAGAGGTGAGACAGATAGAGAAGTGAGACAGGTAGAGAGAGGTGAGACAGGTAGAGAGAGGTGAGACAGGTAGAGAGAGGTGAGACAGATAGAGAAGTGAGACAGGTAGAGAGAGGTGAGACAGGTAGAGAGGAGTGAGATAGGTAGAGAGGAGTGAGACAGGTAGAGAGAGGTGAGACGGGTAGAGAGAGGTGAGACAGGTAGACAGGTGAGACAGATAGAGAGAGGTGAGACAGGTTTTCACTGTTCTTCTTCTTCTTCCAGAAACGAGCTCGCGGTTCGTTGCTCTTTGAGAAAGTTTGTGATCACGTGAATCTGCTGGAGAGAGACTACTTCTCCCTGAGCTTCAGAGACGCTGAGAACAACAAGGTAGCCTGTCTGTCTGCCTGTCTGTCTCTCTGTCTGACTGTCTGTCTGCTTGTCTGTCTGCCTGTCTGTCTGCCTGTCTGCCTGTCTGTCTGCCTGTCTGCCTGTCTGTCTGTCTGCCTGTCTGCCTGTCTGTCTGCCTGTCTGCCTGTCTGCCTGTCTGTCTGTCTGTCTGCCTGTCTGTCTGTCTGCCTGTCTGCCTGTCTGTCTGTCTGACTGTCTGCCTGTCTGCCTGTCTGACTGTCTGCCTGTCTGTCTCTCTGTCTCTCTGTCTGTCTGTCTGTCTGTCTGCCTGTCTGTCTGTCTGTCTGTCTGTCTGCCTGTCTGTCTGTCTGCCTGTCTGTCTGCCTGTCTCTCTGTCTGTCTCTCTGTCTCGCTGTCTGTCTCTCTGTCTGCCTGCCTGTCTGTCTGTCTGATTGTCTGTCTCTCTCTATGCCTGTCTGTCTGCCTGTCTGCCTGTCTGCCTGTCTCTCTGTATGTGTCTCTCTCTGACCTTTGACCTCTGTCTTGTAGAACTGACTGGATCGTCTGTATGTGTCTCTCTCTGACCTTTGACCTCTGTCTTGTAGAACTGGCTGGATCGTCTGTATGTGTCTCTCTCTGACCTTTGACCTCTGTCTTGTAGAACTGGCTGGATCGTCTGTATGTGTCTCTCTGACCTTTGACCTCTGTCTTGTAGAACTGGCTGGATCGGGGGAAGGAGATGAAGAAGCAGGTCAGAGGTCAGTAACAGGCCTGATCGTCATTGGTCAATTGTGGACATCCGAACAGACACTGATTGGTTACCTGTCTGTCTGTCTACCTGTCTGTCTGTCTACCTGTCTGTCTGTCTACCTGTCTGTCTGTCTACCTGTCTGTCTCTCAGGTGTTCCCTGGAACTTCTCCTTTAATGTGAAGTTTTACCCTCCTAACCCCGCCCTCCTGTCTGAGGACATCACCAGGTAGGTCCACTCACCTGTCAATCAATGCGGGGCACTGCTGGTTAGAGTTACACCTCTACCTGTCTGTCTGTCTGTCTACCTGTCTGTCTGTCTGTCTACCTGTCTGTCTACCTGTCTGTCTGTCTGTCTGTCTGTCTACCTGTCTGTCTGTCTGCCTGTCTGTCTGTCTACCTGTCTGTCTGTCTGTCTCTACCTGTCTGTCTACCTATCTGTCTGTCTGTCTACCTGTCTGTCTGTCTGTCTGCCTGTCTGTCTGTCTACCTGTCTGTCTGTCTGTCTGTCTGTCTACCTGTCTACCTGTCTGTCTGTCTGCCTGTCTGTCTGTCTACCTGTCTGTCTGTCTGTCTCTACCTGTCTGTCTACCTATCTGTCTGTCTGTCTACCTATCTGTCTGTCTGTCTGTCTGCCTGTCTGTCTGTCTACCTGTCTGTCTGTCTGTCTCTACCTGTCTGTCTACCTATCTGTCTGTCTGTCTACCTGTCTGTCTACCTGTCTGTCTGCCTGTCTGTCTACCTGTCTGTCTGTCTGTCTGCCTGTCTGTCTGTCTACCTGTCTACCTGTCTGTCTGTCTGTCTGTCTGTCTGTCTCCAGGTACTTCCTGTGTCTCCAGCTCAGACAGGATATAGTTTCTGGTCGACTTCCTTGTTCATTTGCTACTCACACCGTCCTCGGATCTTACACCGTCCAATCAGAGCTCGGAGACTACGACCCAGGTACTGGAACCTTTATATTAATAACGATCGTACCCCCCTACCCCCCCTACCCCCTCTACCCCCCCTACCTCCCTACCCCCTCTACCCCCTCTACCCCCCCTACCTCCCTACCCCCTCTACCCCCTCTACCCTCCTTACCCCAACGTACCCTCCTAACCCCAACGTACCCTCCTAACCCCAACGTCCCCTCCTAACCCCAACGTCCCCTCCTAACCCCAACGTCCCCTCCTAACCCCAACGTACCCTCCTAACCCCAACGTACCCTCCTAACCCCAACGTACCCTCCTAACCCCAACGTCCCCTCCTAACCCCAACGTCCCCTCCTAACCCCAACGTACCCTCCTAACCCCAACGTACCCTCCTTACCCCAACGTACCCTCCTTACCCCAACGTCCCCTCCTTACCCCAACGTACCCTCCTAACCCCAACGTACCCTCCTAACCCCAACGTACCCTCCTTACCCCAACGTACCCTCCTAACCCCCCTAACCCCAACGTACCCTCCTAACCCCAACGTACCCTCCTAGCCCCAACGTACCCTCCTTACCCCAACGTACCCTCCTAACCCCCCTAACCCCAACGTACCCTCCTAACCCTCCTAACCCCAACGTACCCTCCTAACCCTCCTAACCCCAACGTACCCTCCTAACCCCAACGTACCCTCCTTACCCTCCTAACCCCAACGTACCCTCCTAACCCCAACGTACCCTCCTTACCCCAACGTACCCTCCTAACCCCAACGTACCCTCCTAACCCCAACGTACCCTCCTTACCCTCCTAACCCCAACGTACCCTCCTAACCCCAACGTACCCTCCTTACCCTCCTAACCCCAACGTACCCTCCTAACCCCAACGTACCCTCCTAACCCCAACGTACCCTCCTAACCCCAACGTACCCTCCTAACCCCAACGTACCCTCCTAACCCCAACGTACCCTCCTTACCCCAACGTACCCTCCTAACCCCAACGTACCCTCCTTACCCCAACGTACCCTCCTAACCCCAACGTACCCTCCTAACCCCAACGTACCCTCCTAACCCCAACGTACCCTCCTAACCCCCCTAACCCCAACGTACCCTCCTAACCCTCCTAACCCCAACGTACCCTCCTAACCCTCCTAACCCCAACGTACCCTCCTAACCCCAACGTACCCTCCTTACCCCAACGTACCCTCCTTACCCCAACGTACCCTCCTAACCCCAACGTACCCTCCTAACCCTCCTAACCCCAACGTACCCTCCTTACCCCAACGTACCCTCCTAACCCCAACGTACCCTCCTAACCCCAACGTACCCTCCTTACCCCAACGTACCCTCCTAACCCCAACGTACCCTCCTAACCCCAACGTACCCTCCTTACCCCAACGTACCCTCCTAACCCCAACGTACCCTCCTTACCCCAACGTACCCTCCTTACCCCAACGTACCCTCCTTACCCCAACGTACCCTCCTAACCCCAACGTACCCTCCTAACCCCAACGTCCCCTCCTAACCCCAACGTACCCTCCTAACCCCAACGTCCCCTCCTTACCCCAACGTACCCTCCTAACCCCAACGTACCCTCCTTACCCCAACGTACCCTCCTAACCCCAACGTCCCCTCCTTACCCCAACGTACCCTCCTTACCCCAACGTACCCTCCTAACCCCAACGTACCCTCCTAACCCCAACGTACCCTCCTAACCCCAACGTACCCTCCTTACCCCAACGTACCCTCCTAACCCCAACGTACCCTCCTAACCCCAACGTACCCTCCTTACCCCAACGTCCCCTCCTAACCCCAACGTACCCTCCTTACCCCAACGTCCCCTCCTAACCCCAACGTACCCTCCTAACCCCAACGTCCCCTCCTAACCCCAACGTACCCTCCTAACCCCAACGTACCCTCCTTACCCCAACGTCCCCTCCTAACCCCAACGTACCCTCCTTACCCCAACGTACCCTCCTTACCCCAACGTACCCTCCTTACCCTCCTAACCCCAACGTACCCTCCTTACCCCAACGTCCCCTCCTAACCCCAACGTACCCTCCTTACCCCAACGTACCCTCCTAACCCCAACGTTCCCTCCTAACCCCAACGTACCCTCCTAACCCCAACGTACCCTCCTAACCCCAACGTACCCTCCTAACCCCAACGTACCCTCCTTACCCCAACATACCCTCCTAACCCCAACGTACCCTCCTAACCCCAACGTACCCTCCTAACCCCAACGTACCCTCCTTACCCCAACGTACCCTCCTAACCCCAACGTACCCTCCTAACCCCAACGTACCCTCCTAACCCCAACGTACCCTCCTAACCCCAACGTACCCTCCTTACCCCAACGTACCCTCCTAACCCTCCTAACCCCAACGTCCCCTCCTAACCCTAACCCTAACCCTAACCCCAACGTACCCTCCTAACCCCAACGTACCCTCCTTACCCCAACGTACCCTCCTAACCCCAACGTACCCTCCTTACCCCAACGTACCCTCCTAACCCTCCTAACCCCAACGTACCCTCCTAACCCCAACGTACCCTCCAGATTTTAATCTACTCTCCGTTTCAGATGAATGTGCTTCAGACTACATCAGCGAACTGAGTTTCGCTCCAAACCAAACTAGAGAAATGGAGGAGAAGATCATGGAGCTGCACAAAACCTACAGGTTCATATATGAAATATGAAATGATGAAATAAAAGATAAAACACCATTATTGATTTTATTAAATCATATTAAATTATATGAAAAGGTAAAATGTGTGATTGTGTGTTTAGAGGAATGACTCCAGCTGAGGCTGAGATGCACTTTCTGGAAAACGTCAAGAAACTTTCCATGTATGGAGTCGACCTTCATCACGCTAAGGTACACACACACACACACACACACACACACACACACACACACACACCTACACACTCCTACACACACCTACACACACACACACACACACACACACACACACACCTCCACACACCTACACACACACACACACACACCTACACACACACACACACACACACACACACACACATACACAGACAGGAACACACACACACAGTAACACACACAGTAACACACATAGTAACGCACACACACAGTAACACACACAGTAACACACACAGTAACACACACACACACACACAGTAACACACACACACACACACAGTAACACACACACACACACGCACACACACACAGTAACACACACAGTAACACACACGCACGCACACACACACAGTAACACACATAGTAACAGACTAACTCAGCGGCTAACTCGGCGGCTAGCTCGGCTGCTAGCTCGGTGGCTAACTCAGCTAGCTGCCTAACTGTAAACTGTAGTAGTAGTAGTGCTAACTCAGCTAACTGGCTAACTGTAGACTGTAGTAGTAGTAGTGCTAACTCAGCTAACTGGCTAACTGTAGACTATAGTAGTAGTAGTGCTAACTCAGCTAACTGGCTAACTGTAGACTGTAGTAGTAGTAGTGCTAACTCAGCTAACTGTAGACTGTAGTAGTAGTAGTGCTAACTCAGCTAACTGTAGACTGTAGTAATAGTAGTGCTAACTCAGCTAACTGGCTAACTGTAGACTGTAGTAGTAGTAGTGCTAACTCAGCTAACTGGCTAACTGTAGACTGTAGTAGTAGTAGTGCTAACTCAGCTAACTGGCTAACTGTAGACTGTAGTAGTAGTAGTGCTAACTCAGCTAACTGGCTAACTGTAGACTGTAGTAGTAGTAGTGCTAACTCAGCTAACTGTAGACTGTAGTAGTAGTAGTGCTAACTCAGCTAACTGTAGACTGTAGTAGTAGTAGTGCTAACTCAGCTAACTGGCTAACTGTAGACTGTAGTAGTAGTAGTGCTAACTCAGCTAACTGGCTAACTGTAGACTGTAGTAGTAGTAGTGTGTGCTGAATGTATTTCTACCTCTACAGCAGCAGGGCGGGTTTATGCTAATCCTAGCTCCACAACTCAAATCTAAATGGTTGAAATGCTTTTTACACATTTTTTAGAAATACATTTATGACCTATTTAATGTGTTTAGAAGAAAATGTCTGAATTCACTTTACACAGTCTTTAAACTGTAATGTATATATTTATATATTAGTTGCTCTCTGAGTATCATGCTGATAGTTTGTGTTTTATTAAATGTGAGCTTTAGTTTTGCAGATCGTTGTTTGTTTGTTAACCTTTAAAGTTGTTCACTTTCATTTCCCCTTAAATCTCTTTTAAGTCAGTTAAATCTCTCCCACTCTGACCAAGAGGTGAATTCATTGAAATCTATCTAGTATATGTCTCTCTATATAATATAAAGATATATTTATAGTATATCTATCTATTATATATCTAGATATCTAGATAGATGGAATCAGCACAGTGTGAGTGTGTCAGAGCTGCAGCTGTTCTGCAACAAGCTGATCAATCACCATCACATGACCCACTTCCTGTCCACGATCAATCATCTGTGTGTGTGTGTGTGTGTGTGTGTGTGTGTGTGTGTGTGTGTGTGTGTGTGTGTGTGTGTGTGATTTGGGGGTGGGCATAATGATTTTTCCATCCCAGCTGTTTTCAACTGATTCAGACTCTCTCTCTCTCTGACACACACACACACACACACACACACACACACACACACACACACACACACACCGCAGTCTGTCAGGTGATTGATCTGACGGGATCGATACAGACCTGATCACACTGCTCACATATCAATAACACCACACAGTGACATGTTGGTCCTCCTCAGTGGAGACACCTGGTGGCCAAAAGAGGAACCACAGGAAGTTCAGCTCTGACTCACCGCAGAGAAGTTATTGGATGTTAGAATTGATATCTTTGATTGGCTTTCTAAATTTAGACGAGCTTTTCTTGTTTTTTATCTTTTTGTTCTGTCTGTCTGTCTGTCTGTCTGTCTGTCTGTCTGTCTGTCTGTCTGTCTGTCTGTCTGTCTGTCTGAATGCACTAGATGGTAGGAAGCCGCTTTGATTGCTTGTCTTCAGCTCAGTCAGAGGTAAGAGTTTCCTGTGTGAAGGTCATGTGCACGTCATCATGTGACTCTGTCACCAGTATTTAGTTTATAGTCACATGACTTTCCTCTCAGCTGTTTCTCACAGATCCAAACTCCCAACAAACACCAACTCTAACCCAGAGATGTGATCAAGATCAACTTTACAAGTTGAATGAAAAATGACAAAAAGCAATATTTAAAGAGCGTCACCATGGCAACATGATAAACTCAGAGCAGCAGCTTTTATTTTTAGTGTTAAACATTTTAATTTTAATACTCATTTTTATTTAAGTAATCAATAAAATCAATAAAATAAAAATGGAAATCAGTGTGTGTGTGTGTGTGTGTGTGTGTGTGTGTGTGTGTTGTGTGTGTAGGACTCAGAGGGCGTGGCCATCATGCTGGGCGTGTGCAGCAGCGGTCTTCTGGTCTACAGAGACCGGCTGAGGATCAACAGATTTTCGTGGCCAAAGATTCTGAAGATTTCGTACAAGAGGAACAACTTCTACATAAAGATCCGACCCGGAGAGGTGAGACGGCCGCACCATAGAAGAAGAGTTTGTTCTGCTTTGAGCTGATCAGCACAATCATCAATATTCATATTTTATTTAACCATCAAATTCAATGTCCCACCGTGTGTCCGGGGTCGGGTCTCAGTCTCATCAGGCTGAGCAGTGAAACCCACACCTCCTTCTCTCCAGCTCTGCTCATCAGCTCCTCCTGGAGGATCCAAGCTGGTCCCAGACCAGCAGAGATATGTAATCCCTCCAGTGTGTTCTGGGTCTCCTCCCAGTTGGACCTGGAACTCCTCTAAAGGGGGGCGTCCAGGAGGATCCTGACCAGGAGCCCAAACCACCTCAGCTGGCTCCTTTCCATGTGGAGGAGCAGCGGCTCTACTCCGAGCCTCCAGAGCTGGTGCTGTGTGTAGAGGTTGGTACCGCTCCACCTCCCACACCAGCTCTGGCTGCTTCCCCACCAACGAGGTTCCACAGCCCTAAAACTAGCTTAGACCTGACCCCAGACTTTATCCCTGCAGGTGGTTGGCTCATAGCGATGACTGTTCTTTATGTAGCCCCTAACCCTAACCCGTTCAACAGCAGCAGCATTTACTTCCTGACCAGTATGAATCTGTCTGTCTCCAGTTTGACCAGTTTGAGTCTACGATTGGTTTCAAGCTGCTGAATCACAGATCAGCAAAGAGACTGTGGAAAGTGTGTGTGGAGCATCACTCCTTCTTCAGGTTAGTGTGTGTGTGTGTGTGTGTGTGTGTGTGTGTGTGTGTGTGTATATGTGTGTGTGTGTGTGTGTGTGTGTGTGTGTGTGTGTGTGTGTGTGTGAGTTTGAATGAAGAACAGTTGCATTTTACATCTTATTCAACCAGCAGGAGGATATTAAACATGATGTTAAAGTAAAGAGTCGTCTGTTAGTTGGTTGAATTTGGGATTGATGGACTGGAGGGTTAGGGTTCAGGTGAGGACTGGAGGGTTAGGGTTCAGGTGAGGACTGGAGGGTTAGGGTTCAGGTGTGGACTGGAGGGTTAGGGTTCAGGTGTGGACTGGAGGGTTAGGGTTCAGGTGTGGACTGGAGGGTTAGGGTTCAGGTGTGGACTGGAGGGTTAGGGTTCAGGTGTGGACTGGAGGGTTAGGGTTCAGGTGTGGACTGGAGGGTTAGGGTTCAGGTGTGGACTGGAGGGTTAGGGTTCAGGTGAGGACTGGAGGGTTAGGGTTCAGGTGTGGAGGGTTAGGGTTCAGGTGTGGACTGGAGGGTTAGGGTTCAGGTGTGGACTGGAGGGTTAGGGTTCAGGTGTGGACTGGAGGGTTAGGGTTCAGGTGTGGACTGGAGGGTTAGGGTTCAGGTGTGGACTGGAGGGTTAGGGTTCAGGTGTGGGCTGGAGGGTTAGGGTGTGGACTGGAGGGTTAGGGTTCAGGTGTGGACTGGGTTCAGGTTCAGGTGTGGACTGGTTCTGTCTCTCAGGCTGGTGTCTCCAGAAGAACCACCGAAGCGTTTCCTGTCTCTGGGTTCAAAGTTCCGGTACAGCGGTCGGACTCAGATCCAGAGCCGCAGAGCCAGCGCCCAGATCTCTAGACCTGCACCAAACTTCCCACGATGCATCAGCAAGAGGAGTCTACTCAGCCGCAGCCTGGATGGAGGTACGGAGGTCAGGGGTCATGTTTGGGAGATCAGGTTAGGGGCATCAGGTTTGTGTGGGTGGGGGGGGGTGGGGGGGTGGGGGGGGGGTGGGGGGGGTCAGATTTGGGGGAACTGTTATAATTGCTGGTGACTATAAGTTTTGATTGGTCCTCAGCTTCCAGGGCCACTCCCACCTCCTCTCTGATTGGCTCTCCAGCCATCACAGTGTCTCTCAAAGTTAATGGTGGCACACGGACAGGTAGAGCTCGTTAACCCCGCCTCCACACACCTGGCTGTGGCAATACTGCTCTGTGATTGGCCACAGGGCTGAATGCTTCACTTCATTCAGCTTTTCAGTGAATGCTGCATCCTGATTGGTTGAAGGGGCTCTGCTTCTTTCACACACACACACACACACACACACACACACACACACACACACACACACACACACACACACACACACACACACACACGGGATGAGCTGTGTTCATTTATCTCATGTATCCATCCTGTAAGAAAACAACAGGTGTGTAGAACATTCAGCTTTACCTGCAGGTGTAGCTGAATGCAGGTGTAGCTGAATGCAGGTGTAGCTGAATGCAGGTGTAGTGTAGCTGAATGCAGGTGTAGCTGAATGCAGGTGTAGCTGAATGCAGGTGTAGTGTAGCTGAATGCAGGTGTAGCTGAATGCAGGTGTAGCTGAATGCAGGTGTAGTGTAGCTGAATGCAGGTGTAGCTGAATGCAGGTGTAGCTGAATGCAGGTGTAGTGTAGCTGAATGTAGGTGTAGCTGAATGCAGGTGTGGTGTAGCTGAATGTAGGTGTAGCTGAATGTAGGTGTAGCTGAATGCAGGTGTAGCTGAATGCAGGTGTAGTGTAGCTGAATGCAGGTATGGTGTAGCTGAATGCAGGTATGGTGTAGCTGAATGCAGGTATGGTGTAGCTTAGGCTTGGGCAGTATCTATCTTGTCATACATGACATTTCACTGGGTAAGAAGAAGTTTGACTATAAATCAAACTTCAGTGCTGTTATTATTATTTATGGAACAAAGCAAACAGCCTCATTCTCAGATTAACGAGTGAATCAGTCTGCTGAAGATCTAACCCTAACCCTAACCCTAACCCTAACCCCCCTACCCCCCTAACCCCTACCCCTAACCCTAACCCTAACCCATACTTCCAGGGCTCGAAATTAGCACTCGCCACTCGCCATTTGCGACCCAAATTCCTCAAGTGGCGAGACAGATTTTTGGCTGTCTCGCCACTTGGCTAGAAGACTGAATAGTAGGGGTGAGATGAGATCTCCTGCTGCGCGAGACGGCCCACGCGAGACGAAAACGCGACAATATTTCTAGTTGAAGTGAACATTGTCTCGCAACGCTATAATTAAGTGGCGCACCAAAAAAAAAAAAAAAAAAAAAAGACGATCGGTTTTTTATCGCTCATTTGCTCGTCATGTGTTGTTTTTATAAAGTCACATGTGGATCATAAACCTTGTTACAGTTTCTACCTGCTGACAAGATCTCAGTCAGAAGTATGAGATGAGGAGAGCAGCAGGTTAACCTCAGGTCTCTACACTGAGAGCCTGAGGTAGGAGCAGCGGAGGAATCTAGCGCATGTATGGAAGCCTAATGATGCCAAAAGTAAAATGAGTCACACTAACAAATTATAACACAATTTATATTTTGTTCTACTTGTGTATTTATGTGATACAGGATTTGTGCAATTTACTTTTATTTCTGTGTTGTTTTATTTATTTTATATTTATTTTATTTTAAGTTATAATTTGTGATAATTGGATTCTTTATTTAATTTATATTTATATATTAGAATTGTTTCTACTCTTTATAATTTACTTTTTAGTATTTGTGATTGTATCTAACTTAGGTATTTATGGTTGTTATTTCCATTAATATCAAAATGATCCATCTATAAAATATCTATATGAGGAAACCTTTCACAGTGCTGCATGCTGCATATGATAATTATATATTTAGAAAGTAGAACTGAAGTAATTCATTATAAGATGATAAATTAAAACATTTCAATTAAATTTCCATTTTGTGAATTTCAAATAAAAGAACAGTCATTTATTTCCTCATTGAAGTTTTCTTAAAAATATAGTTAAAGTCTTGTCTTGATCTTGTGAACCCAATATCGTGTCTCGTCTCGTGAGCTGAGTGTATCGTCACACCTCTATGAAATACAAATACAATAGTAAAGCAACGTTTTGGTTTTGGCTAGTAAAAAATCTGGTTGGCTAGTAACTTTTTGATCTACTAGCCACTTGGCTAGTAGATCAAAAAGTTAATTTCAAGCCCTGCATACTTCTAAATGACACCACAGTCTGTCCCCTTTTAAATGCCTCACTGACATGTGGGAGTCAAACCCTCACGACCATGTTTCCAACAGGCATTGTTCTGTTCTGGTCCATGATGATGAGACTCTGATGATACTGAGGGTTAGGGGTAGGGGTAGGGGGGTTAGGGGTAGGGGTAGGGGGGTTAGGGGTAGGGGGGTTAGGGGTAGGGGTAGGGGGGTTAGGGGTACCTTCTTACTGGAAGGTTCCTTAAAGTTGACCTTTTGTATTTTCCCTCCTAGCTGACTGAAACGCTCTCTGTGCTGGATTACCCCTAACCCCCCTAATCCTACCCCTAACCCCCCTAACCCCCCTACCCCCCTAACGCTAACCCCCCTACCCCCCCTACCCCTAACCCTAACCCTACCTAAGAACCCTACTCCTAACCCTAACCCTACCCCTAAGAACCCTAACCCTAACCCCCCTAACCCTAAGAACCCTACCCCTAACCCCCCTAACCCCCCCCCCCCTAACCCTAACCCCGGCCGTGTGTCAGACCAGCAGATTGTAGTAACTCTGACGTGGAACGGACCAATGACATAAAGACTTATATCTAAGTATACTTTCAGAGGGATTAGAAGTGCAGGCCTGGTTCCTGCAGGAGAACCTCGGGAACATCTGGTTCCTGCAGGAGAACCTCGGGAACATCTGGTTCCTGCAGGAGAACCTCGGGAACATCTGGTTCCTGCAGGAGAACCTCGGGAACATCTGGTTCCTGCAGGAGAACCTCGGGAACATCTGGTTCCTGCAGGAGAACCTCGGGAACATCTGGTTCCTGCAGGAGAACCTCGGGAACATCCAGCAGACTGTCCTTTGAGGCTTTTTGGTGGTTCTGAATGCTGATTGGCTGCCGCCTTGCCTGAGGTGCATGTGCCACAAGCTCTGATTGGCTGAGCGTGCCGTTGCCATGGCAACGAGCGGCCATGATGCTTTGCTGCTGAGGACAGATGACCATCCTTTGGGGGGGGGGGGGTGCCACCTGGGGGTAACACTGACATCACTCTATCTATGTGTGTGTGTGTGTGTGTGTGTGTGTGTGTGTGTGTCGCTGTGTGTGTGTGTGTGTGTGTGTGTGTGTGTGTGTCGCTGTGTGTGTGTGTGTGTGTGTGTGTGTGTGTGTGTGTGTGTGTGTGTGTGTGTGTGTAGATATGGGCACAGGTCTGTATGGAGCATCGAAGGCCATAGCTGTCAGTGACCTCATCACCACGGTAACGCCTGAGAGGAGGGCGGAGCCAGGTAAAGACAGAACCAATCACAGGACGTGAATCAGATCAGGCGACAGGATGAAACACCTCCTTCTGTTTCCTCTCCTCTAGTTGAGGAGGTGCTGGTGATGGAGGAGAAGGTGCAGGAAAGGATGGAGGAGGATAAAGAGGAGCAGGAGACACAGCAGCAGGAGGAAGAGGAGGAGGAGGAGGAGGAGGAGGAGGAGGAGGAGACCAGAGCGACAGAGATTTCTCCTCCAACTCCTCAGAAACACGACACCAAGGTAACACACCTAACCCCCCAACCCTAACCCCCAACCCTAACCCCCTAACCCCCAACCCTAACCCCCTAACCCCCAACCCTAACCCCTAACCCCCAACCCTAACCCCCCAACCCTAACCCCCTAACCCCCTAACCCCTAACCCTAACCCCCAACCCCCAACCTGGTTAATTTAAATTCACACATTGTGTTTCTTTATTCAGACTGAGCTGACAGACACTGCTGTGGATGGAGACCTGACCGCTTCTGAGGTTTGTCTGTTACTCTGTTACTCTATTACTCTGATACTCTGTTACTCTGATACTCTGATACTCTATTACTTTGTTACTCTGATACTCTATTACTTTGTTACTCTGATACTCTATTACTTTGTTACTCTGATACTCTGTTACTCTATTACTCTATTACTCTATTACTCTGATACTCTATTACTCTGTTACTCTATTACTCTGATATAATATAGAATGATTTTACTCTTCTAATATAAATCTCTCTCTCTGTCTGATCAGGATGAAGATTTGAAAACTCAGGTAAAACTAATATTAGTACACATGAACTTGTGTGAGATGTGTTCACCTGTCCTCTCTCCTGTCCTCTCACCTATCCTCTCACCTATCCTCTCACCTATCCTCTCTCCTGTCCTCTCTCCTGTCCTCTCACCTATCCTCTCACCTGTCCTCTCACCTATCCTCTCTCCTGTCCTCTCACCTATCCTCTCTCCTGTCCTCTCACCTGTCCTCTCACCTATCCTCTCACCTATACTCTCTCCTGTCCTCTCACCTGTCCTCTCACCTATTCTCTCACCTGTCCTCTCACCTATCCTCTCACCTGTCCTCTCACCTGTCCTCTCACCCGTCCTCTCACCCGTCCTCTCTCCTGTCGTCTCACCTATCCTCTCACCTGTCCTCTCACCTATCCTCTCACCTATTCTCTCACCTGTCCTCTCACCTATCCTCTCACCTATTCTCTCACCTGTCCTCTCACCTATCCTCTCACCTGTCCTCTCACCTGTCCTCTCTCCTGTCCTCTCACCTGTCTTCTTACCTGTCCTCGCTGCCTCCAGGAGACGTTGGGGAGTCCTGAGGAGGAGCAGAAACATCTGAGCAATATCAGTGCTCTCAGACGCTCCTTCTTAGAGGGAGGAGGAGAAACAGGAGGGCTGACAGAGTGGGAGAAACGTCTTGCCTCCTCACCGTTACGACGAATCGACGACTCCCCGATGATCGAACCCCTGGAACCAGACGAGGTGAGACAAAAGAGAGACAGATAGAATACGCCCCAACCCACCCTGCACTGTTTCATTCCACTGCCAAAACAGGAAGCAGTGTCCAGCAGGAGGCAGTGTGGAGCTGCAGTGTACAGTGTGTCCAGCAGGAGGCAGTGTGGAGCTGCAGTGTGTCCAGTAGGAGGCAGTGTGGAGCTGCAGTGTGCAGTGTGTCCAGCAGGAGGCAATGTAGAGCTGCAGTGTGCAGTGTGTCCAGTAGGAGGCAGTGTGGAGCTGCAGTGTGCAGTGTGTCCAGCAGGAGGCAGTGTGGAGCTGCAGTGTGCAGTGTGTCCAGTAGGAGGCAGTGTGGAGCTGCAGTGTGTCCAGTAGGAGGCAGTGTGGAGCTGCAGTGTGCAGTGTGTCCAGTAGGAGGCAGTGTGGAGCTGCAGTGTGTCCAGTAGGAGGCAGTGTGGAGCTGCAGTGTGTCCAGTAGGAGGCAGTGTGGAGCTGCAATGTGTCCAGTAGGAGGCAGTGTGGAGCTGCAGTGTGCAGTGTGTCCAGCAGGAGGCAATGTAGAGCTGCAGTGTGCAGTGTGTCCAGTAGGAGGCAGTGTGGAGCTGCAGTGTGTCCAGTAGGAGGCAGTGTGGAGCTGCAGTGTGCAGTGTGTCCAGTAGGAGGCAGTGTGGAGCTGCAGTGTGTCCAGTAGGAGGCAGTGTGGAGCTGCAGTGTGCAGTGTGTCCAGTAGGAGGCAGTGTGGAGCTGCAGTGTACAATGTGTCCAGTAGGAGGCAGTGTGGAGCTGCAGTGTGTCCAGCAGGAGGCAGTGTGGAGCTGCAGTGTGTCCAGCAGGAGGCAGTGTGGAGCTGCAGTGTGTCCAGTAGGAGGCAGTGTGGAGCTGCAGTGTGTCCAGTAGGAGGCAGTGTGAAGCTGCAGTGTGTCCAGTAGGAGGCAGTGTGGAGCTGCAGTGTGTCCAGTAGGAGGCAGTGTGAAGCTGCAGTGTACAGTGTCTCCAGTAGGAGGCAGTGTGGAGCTGCAGTGTGCAGTGTGTCCAGTAGGAGGCAGTGTGGAGTTGCAGTGTACAGTGTGTCCAGTAGGAGGCAGTGTGAAGCTGCAGTGTACAGTGTGTCCAGTAGGAGGCAGTGTGGAGCTGCAGTGTGCAGTGTGTCCAGCAGGAGGCAGTGTGGAGCTGCAGTGTGTCCAGTTGGAGGCAGTGTGGAGCTGCAGTGTGTCCAGTAGGAGGCAGTGTGAAGCTGCAGTGTGTCCAGTAGGAAGCAGTGTGGAGCTGCAGTGTGTCCAGCAGGAGGCAGTGTGGAGCTGCAGTGTGTCCAGTAGGAGGCAGTGTGGAGCTGCAGTGTACAGTGTGTCCAGTAGGAGGCAGTGTGGAGCTGCAGTGTACAGTGTGTCCAGTAGGAGGCAGTGTGGAGCTGCAGTGTGCAGTGTGTCCAGCAGGAGGCAGTGTGGAGCTGCAGTGTGTCCAGTAGGAGGACGTGTGGAGATGCAATGTGTCCAGTAGGAGGCAGTGTGGAGCTGCAGTGTGTCCAGCAGGAGGCAGTGTGGAGCTGCAGTGTGTCCAGTAGGAGGCAGTGTGGAGCTGCAGTGTGTCCAGTAGGAGGCAGTGTGGAGCTGCAATGTGTCCAGTAGGAGGCAGTGTGGAGCTGCAGTGTGTCCAGTAGGAGGCAGTGTGGAGCTGCAGTGTGTCCAGTAGGAGGCAGTGTGGAGCTGCAGTGTGTCCAGTAGGAGGCAGTGTGGAGCTGCAGTGTGTCCAGTAGGAGGCAGTGTGGAGCTGCAGTGTGTCCAGTAGGAGGCAGTGTGGAGCTGCAGTGTGCAGTGTGTCCAGTAGGAGGCAGTGTGGAGCTGCAGTGTGTCCAGCAGGAGGCAGTGTGGAGCTGCAGTGTGTCCAGCAGGAGGCAGTGTGGAGCTGCAGTGTGTCCAGTAGGAGGCAGTGTGGAGCTGCAGTGTACAGTGTGTCCAGCAGGAGGCAGTGTGGAGCTGCAGTGTGCAGTGTGTCCAGTAGGAGGCAGTGTGGAGCTGCAGTGTGCAGTGTGTCCAGCAGGAGGCAGTGTGGAGCTGCAGTGTGCAGTGTGTCCAGTAGGAGGCAGTGTGGAGCTGCAGTGTGCAGTGTGTCCAGTAGGAGGCAGTGTGGAGCTGCAGTGTGTCCAGTAGGAGGCAGTGTGGAGCTGCAGTGTGTCCAGTAGGAGGCAGTGTGGAGCTGCAATGTGTCCAGTAGGAGGCAGTGTGGAGCTGCAGTGTGTCCAGTAGGAGGCAGTGTGGAGCTGCATTGTACAGTGTCTCCAGCAGGAGGCAGTGTGAAGCTGCAGTGTGTCCAGTAGGAGGCAGTGTGGAGCTGCAGTGTACAGTGTGTCCAGTAGGAGGCAGTGTGGGGCTGCAGTGTGTCCAGTAGGAGGCAGTGTGGAGCTGCAGTGTGTCCAGTAGGAGGCAGTGTGGAGCTGCAGTGTGCAGTGTGTCCAGTAGGAGGCAGTGTGGAGCTGCAGTGTGTCCAGCAGGAGGCAGTGTGGAGCTGCAGTGTATAGTTTTAGTTCCTTTTCCTCCTATGTGCCGTTTTTTCTTCGGACTCTGCCTGAATGTCATTGTACTCTGAATATCTTCATATAATCTTATCAGAGACTGTTTGACTTTTAACCGTGTGTGTGTGTGTGTGTGTGTGTGTGTGTGTGTGTGTGTGTGTGTGTGTGTGCATGCAGCCTTCATTTGATGAAATGCCTCCTGAGTCTCTGCTGAAGTCCGCCACAGAACAAAAAACCTTCAGAGAACACAACCTGCTGAAGGTGCCTGTCTATCTGTCTACCTGTCTGTTTACCTGTCTACCCGTCTGTCTACCTGTATACCTGTCTGTCTACCTGTCTGTCTACCTGTCTACCTGTATACCTGTCTGTCTACCTGTCTGTTTACCTGTCTGTCTACCCGTCTACCTGTCTGTCTACCTGTCTGTCTACCTGTCTGTCTACCTGTCTACCTGTATACCTGTCTGTCTACCTGTCTGTCTACCTGTCTACCTGTCTGTCTACCTGTCTGTCTACCTGTATACCTGTCTGTCTACCTGTCTGTCTACCTGTCTACCTGTATACCTGTCTGTCTACCTGTCTGTTTACCTGTCTACCCGTCTGTCTACCTGTCTGTCTACCTGTATACCTGTCTGTCTACCTGTCTGTCTACCTGTCTGTCTACCTGTCTGTCTACCTGTCTACCTGTCTACCTGTCTGTCTACCTGTCTGTCTACCTGTCTGTCTACCTGTATACCTGTCTGTCTACCCGTCTGTCTACCCGTCTGATTGGCTGAACTTTTGCCTCTGACACATTATGATCAAACATCTGGAACTATTTTACAGGAACAGAAAATATGTAATAATATAAATATATATATATACGACCGCTGTGTGGAGCCTCAAATTTTCACCATGGTCCCTGTCTGCTAACAATCCCACAATGCAATGCTCCACATTTTAATGATGTGAAAACTACGGTCACATGACTTTACAGCTGATGGTGACGACACATGATGACTGTTAGCTGCTGAGTGAACTATGCTCAGATTTCAGACACAGCATTTATTTTCCTGATTGGTCGGTGAGTTCAAGCCCCGCCCCTTCACGGCTTTTCTTTACTTCCTGTTTCAGACATCGGAGAAGGTGGAGACGCTCTTCCTCACGACTGAGTCACATGATCAGGACCAGCCAATAGTGGACCAGCCTCAGGTAGCAACAGGAAATATAGTAGGCCCGCCCCCTTTTAACCCGCCGCCACCCCCACCAGGGGCCTGTATGACGCATGTTGATGATGTAACAGACGAATGGGATGACAGTAATAATGCTAATTATGCTAAGTGGGCTAAACGTGAGGTGAGCGATGATGACGTCAGCGATGATGAAGCTAGCAGCCAGGCTAGCGAGGATGCTATCAGTGTGCTAGCGCAGGCGGCAGTGGACGAGGCTCTGCAGGCCGCCATGCGAGCTAACGAAGCTAACCAGGATAGCATGAGTGCTAATGGTGACAGTCCTCAGCCAATCAGAGTGCTATCTCCACATTGCCATAACAACGATGATGACGAAGACTCAGAAGACGAAGACGATCCCAAGTCTCAACAGGAGGTACCAGTTCCATCTGAGTCCCAGATCCACCTGAGTCCCAGATCTACCCGAGTCCCAGATCCACCTGAGTCCAGATCCGCCCCAGACCCCAGATCCACCTCAGACCCAGATCCACCCCAGACCCCAGATCCACCTCAGACCCAGATCCACCCCAGACCCTGTTACCTGTCAGTGCGGTAAATGTGTGAAACAGGAAGTGGACAGGATGTTTGGACTAAATGAGTTTTGCTGTGTGTGTTTCAGGAAGTGATGAGGAAGACTCTGACGTACGAGGCTCCAGGGGTGAGAACATCATGTGACCTGCTGATATCTGACTCATATTCAGAGGAACATCATGTGACCTGCTGATACCTGACTCATATTCAGAGGAACATCATGTGACCTGCTGATACCTGACTCATATTCAGAGGAACATCATGTGACCTGCTGATACCTGACTCATATTCAGAGGAACATCATGTGACCTGCTGATATCTGACTCATATTCAGAGGAACATCATGTGACCTGCTGATACCTGACTCATATTCAGAGGAACATCATGTGACCTGCTGCTGAAATGTTCAGACTCATAGTTTAACTTTGTGTTTTTCAGCGTCATGTGGACTCTGATCCTCCTGCTGGACTGCTGCTGAGCTCCCAGACCTTCACTGCAGAGACCGCCAACACCACCACCACCACACACATCACCAAGGTAACCATGGAAACACACCATCACACACATCACCGTGGTAACCATGGTAACAGTCTAACATGTGATCCCGTCTCTGCAGACCGTCAAAGGAGGAGTTGCAGAAACCAGAATCGAGAAGAGAATCGTGATTTCTGGAGATGCAGAAATCGACCACGACCAGGTGAGACATCAGATCCTAACCCGGGTCCTGAACTGAATCAGGACAGTCCTGGTCAGACCTGAACTAGGACCTGGGTCAGACCTGAACCCAGACCCAGAACTGGACTGACCCTTGTGTCCCTTTTTAAGGCGCTGGCAGCGGCGCTCAGCGAGGCGCGGCGGCAGCATCCCGAGCTGTCTGTCACGCGGGTCGTTGTCCATAAAGAAACGGAGGTCTCTCCTGATCATGTGATTGATTAATGACATCACAGGTACCAGGGAGGCCACGCCCCTACAGGTGGGGTTTCAGGCTAGATGCTGATTGGTTGGCTGCACAGTGGCTGATTGGTGCATGGAGCCATTCATAACTTTCTGTTTGCATGTTTGATCCACATGTTCCTGAACACAAGCAGTAGAGATGTTGGGCTCTGATTGGCTGGGAGGGACATCACAGAACAAAATGGAAAAGTCCTGATTGGCTAAGACATTTGGGAGGAACTACAGAGGACGGCACAGAGCTGCAATGATCCGTCTTGCTAATACGATGACATCATCATCGTCCTCTGAAGACCCGGGTTTCAGTCCCAATGACGGCGTGTGGACGGTGTGCAGATCTGACATGTTGACCAATAGCAGCACAGCGTGCTGTCAGGTGGATGTACCTGTGTTCACCTGAACATAGACATATATACTGCTGCCTACACGGCGGCCATCTTGGTTCAAGGCCACTCGCTCCTGTAGCGCATCATGTCTATAGAGGAATGACGTGTTTGCACTATTAAAAAGTGATCATACATCACTCAATTATAATAAAAATAAATAAATAGAATTGCTCAATTGTCAACATATATTCACACGGGTTGTTTGTTACTAATGTCAGACAGACAGACAGGCAGACAGTCAGACAGACAGACAGTCAGACAGACAGACAGACAGTCAGACAGACAGACAGGCAGACAGGCAGACAGACAGGCAGACAGACAGGCAGACAGGCAGACAGGCCGGCAGAGAGACAGACAGACAGGCAGTCAGACAGACAGACAGACAGACAGTCAGACAGACAGACAGACAGACAGACAGTCAGACAGACAGACAGACAGTCAGACAGACAGTCAGACAGACAGACAGACAGACAGGCAGACAGACAGACAGGCAGACAGGCAGACAGACAGACAGGCAGACAGACAGACAGACAGACAGACAGACACGTTTTTAACAAATCAACCCGTTTAGAAATCGGTCGAGATTTCAGTGAATAATTCTACTTTGAAACTGTGGAGCAGCTCTTACCTCCATAGATATACATGCACTACTGCCTCTGCTAGTCCTGCTAACCCTGCTAGCTAGTCCTGCTAACCCTGCTAGCTAGCCCTGCTAACCCTGCTAGCTAGCCCTGCTAACCCTGCTAGCTAGCCCTGTACCAAGATGGCGGCGCTTTAGGCCTCTCCACAGTCAATGCGGCGTCTATGCACCTGAATGTCAACATGAGGAAATCAAGTTTCATCTTCACCTCAGAGGACAGTGGTGACCTAACCTGCTATGCTACGCTAACACTAAATGGCATGATCACACTCAGCTCACTGATTGGTCGCCATCACACATGGAGATCTTTACTTCCTGTGTGATGGCAGAGGAATCACTGCACAGGACGACTCTCTCATGATCCATCAAACTGGATTTTATTTGATTCATTTTGTTTCTTTTGTGTTCAAATTATATACATTTGATTTAGACATGACATAAAGAGTGACATCATCATGTGATCACATGATTACAGGATGAAGATTCTTATTATTATTCTGTTTCTCTTTCAGGACTGAATCCTGAAGCCTCTGTTGCATCATGGGAGTTGTAGTCCAGACTACAGAGCCACCACAGACAATGTTTGCAGCAACAGGACGTTAATGGAAGTGATCTACAACACACCTGTATACCTGCGTGCACACGTGCACAAGCACACACACACACACACACACACACACACACACACACACACACACACACACACACACACACACTGGGAGACCCAGCAGTGTTAGGTAGTTACTGTGAACACATTCATATAGAACCAAACATCATTAATGAGTTCAGACACTTTAAAAAAACTCACACAGACAGGTGAGACACAGACAGGTGAGACACAGACAGGTGAACTTCACATTAAAACCAAAACTTGACCTTCTGCTGCATTCACTTTAAACTAGCCCCACCCCCACCCACCTGACAGGTTAAAGCAGACATCTGATTGGCCAGGTGACTCAGGTATGTTTACTCCTGATCATGTGACAGGAGACAGCGGCTTCATGAAACATTGGTCACCTCATGAGGTCACCTGACTCTTATCTGTCTCACCTGGTAAGGTCAGGTTACTAGTAGCTAAAAGGGACCTTTATTCTGAAAGTCTGGTGCACACTGTTTCCTGTCTGTAGTGTAAAATAACATGATTGCTAGCACTGTAACCACTCACTATATAGCAGCTAAAACTAAGCTCTCTATTTACCCATAATGCAATAGTAATGTGCCATTTTCTCATCTCGCCATGGAAACCCTCATTATGAATTATTTTACTCAACTATCGATGTATTTATTGATTTCTGTTTATTTATTTATGAACAAGATCTGTGATTGTGTTCCCCCATCCATAAGTACAGTTAATTCCCCGACTGACCGCTCCCCCCGGTGTCACGTTACCGACTGACCGCTCCCCCCGGTGTCACGTTACAGACCGCTCCCCCCGGTGTCACGTTACTGACTGACCGCTCCCCCCGGTGTCACGTTACAGACCGCTCCCCCCGGTGTCACGTTACTGACCGCTCCCCCCGGTGTCACATTACTGACTGACCGCTCCCCCCGGTGTCACGTTACTGACCGCTCCCCCCGGTGTCACGTTACTGACCGCTCCCCCCGGTGTCACGTTACTGACTGACCGCTGACCGCTCCCCCCGGTGTCACGTTACAGACCACTCCCCCCGGTGTCACGTTACAGACCACTCCCCCCGGTGTCACGTTACCGACTGACCGCTCCCCCCGGTGTCACGTTACAGACAGACCGCTCCCCCCGGTGTCACGTTACTGACCGCTCCCCCCGGTGTCACGTTACTGACCGCTCCCCCCAGTGTCACGTTACAGACCACTCCCCCCGGTGTCACGTTACAGACTGACTGCTCCCCCCGGTGTCACGTTACCGACTGACCGCTCCCCCCGGTGTCACGTTACTGACCGCTCCCCCCGGTGTCACGTTACTGACCGCTCCCCCCGGTGTCACGTTACCGACTGACCGCTCCCCCCGGTGTCACGTTACAGACTGACCGCTCCCCCCGGTGTCACGTTACCGACTGACCGCTCCCCCCGGTGTCACGTTACCGACCGACCGCTCCCCCCGGTGTCACGTTATAGACTGACCACTCCCCCCGGTGTCACGTTACAGACCACTCCCCCCGGTGTCACGTTACTGACCACTCCCCCCGGTGTCACGTTACCGACTGACCGCTCCCCCCGGTGTCACGTTACCGACTGACCGCTCCCCCCGGTGTCACGTTACTGACCGCTCCCCCCGGTGTCACGTTACCGACTGACCGCTCCCCCCGGTGTCACGTTACATTTTATTTATAACTTCAAACACAAAATGTCTTTATTTACTGAAGTCAAATAAAATAACTGATGAATGTTGATGTTTACAGTTATTTAAAGTGAATGAAAATGATGATGATGATGATGATGAAGAGGATGATGATGATGATGATGAAGAGGATGATGATGATGATGATGAAGAGGATGATGATGATGATGATGAAGAGGATGATGATGATGGTGGGTTGTGCAGGATAATAAAGAACAAACCATTAAACTTCTTAAAGAGGTTTAGACAGTGAGCGTCTCAGCAGGTGAGCAGCACACAGGAGACGTGAGGCGGAGGCATTACATGATTAAACATGGAGCTTTCCAACAGTACAAACACCAGCAGCTACTGACCTGAGAGAGCCTCACCATCTCCAGATGCAGGTATATTAAAGCAAATCAGTCACTACACAATAACACAAATGGTAGGAAACACAAACGTGTGTGGACCCAAAGTAAACATCTATAGCTGAACCCGAACCCTATTATTAGCACAGCGGTCGGTCTGTTACGAATTAATGATCACATTTTATATTGACGTGTGACTTTGATCTAAGGAGGTTATTATTAGGGCTCGAGCACTAAACAGTGTGAGTGCCCTATTTTCTTTTTCTTCTTCCAAAACAAACACATTCTTGGAGTCTAAACGTCCCCGAAAACTCATGAAAATGTGCAAACGTGCCAGACCTGGGCCCCCTAGGCTAATTAAAAACATTCATTCACTCCAGATTGATGAAGACAAACCTAATTCGGTACATATATGTATCATCTAAAGACGCACAAAAATGTCCAACAGGAAGTCGGCCATCTTGATTCAAATTTTCAATTTTGGCGTCATTTTCGTGATTTCCATGCATCGTACTACAAACACCTCCTACAGATTTAACCCGACCGACTTCAAATTCACTCTGTCATCTTATGACCTTGAAGATGCGTTGCGGGGGCGGGGGCGGGGGCGGGGGGGGGGGGGGGGGGGGGGGGGGCGACAAGAGCCCGTTCATCGCTGTAATTATCATTATTATTATTAACTATGGTTATTATTATTCTACGTGCCATAGGCGGATTAGAGCAGCATCAATAAAACAGTTTCCTTCCTTGTTTTTCTCGTTTATCCTGTAATGTGCTTATTGGTGATATAATACTACATTAACCCCTTAATTAACCCATCATTATTATTATTATTATTACATTAATTACATATATAATGCAGCCTGGGAGAAGTTTATTTTAGAGGTGGCTTGTTGTATTTCAGCATTGTGAGGCAGACACATGCAGCTTCAGCTTCATCAAACTAATGAATGCATTATAGAGCAGCCATGATGGTCTTCATGTGACAGCTCTTTATATTATGGTCTGTTCCTCCTTCAGTCAGGGTCAGTCAGGTGGGAATCCCGGACCCCCGCCTCTGCTCAGCTGTCAGTGTGTGTAAAATAATGGTAATTCATCTGAGGCACTAATTTAAAAGTTTCAGGATCTGGGCAGTAGGTTTACTTATTTCATCACTGCATGTTCTGATGAGTGCATCCAGCAGCTGCAGTGAGTCAGTGGAGATCTGTTGGTGCAACCTGCAGCCGTTCTCTTTCATACCTGGGACTGTTGGTTTGGGTTTAACTACTAAGGACTTTTTGTTATTGGTCTTTTTTGCGCTCTTGCCTTGATGACGACATCCGACTGTAAACATGAACGTGACATGAACCGAACCGTCTCACCCCTAATACTCATGTTTAAAGGTCAAAGGTCATGTTCACTGATTGAAGCGGTTTCATTAACGAGAAGAAGAAAAAGCTTTTGTGATATTCTTTATTCAGCAGTCAGACCCACATTAACAAGAGAAGAAGAAAATCAATCATCAATAATCACTTTGACGTCAATGAATCTGTTCAAGCATTTAATAGAACTGTGGACCAATGAGAGCCTGGCTGAGTGTTGCTAGGCAACAGGACATGAGTTAGGGGTGACGCCCAACAGGATGTGGGCGGAGCTAAAGTCCACAGCGACGCTCAGGTGAGACTTAACGAGCTTCAGGTTCCTCATACAGCCTCTGAAGGGCGAGGGGGGGGAGCTCAGGCAGTTCTGCTTCACGCCGGCTGCAGAGAGATCAGAAATCAATTATCAGTAATCAATGATCAGTAATCAGTAATCAGTAATCAGTGATCAGTAATCAGTAATCAATGATCAGTAATCAGTGATCAGTAATCAATGATCAGTAATCAATGATCAGTAATCAATGATCAGTAATCAGTGATCAGTAATCAATGATCAGTAATCAATGATCAGTAATCAGTAATCAATGATCAGTAATCAGTAATCAGAAATCAATTATCAGTAATCAATGATCAGTAATCAGAAATTAGAAATCAATTATCAGTAATCAATGATCAGTAATCAGAAATCAATTATCAGTAATCAATGATCAGTAATCAGTAATCAGTAATCAATGATCAGTAATCAATGATCAGTAATCAGTAATCAATGATCAGTAATGAATGATCAGTAATCAGTAATCAATGATCAGTAATCAGTAATCAGTAATCAATGATCAGTAATCAATGATCAGTAATCAGTAATCAATGATCAGTAATCAGTAATCAGAAATCAATTATCAGTAATCAATGATCAGTAATCAGAAATTAGAAATCAATTATCAGTAATCAATGATCAGTAATCAGAAATCAATTATCAGTAATCAATGATCAGTAATCAGTAATCAGTAATCAATGATCAGTAATCAATGATCAGTAATCAGTAATCAATGATCAGTAATGAATGATCAGTAATCAGTAATCAATGATCAGTAATCAGTAATCAGTAATCAATGATCAGTAATCAATGATCAGTAATCAATGATCAGTAATCAGTAATCAGAAATCAATTATCAGTAATCAATGATCAGTAATCAATGATCAGTAATCAGAAATCAGTAATCAATGATCAGTAATCAATGATCAGTAATCAGTAATCAATGATCAGTAATCAATGATCAGTAATCAGTAATCAATGATCAGTAATCAGTAATTAATGATCAGTACTCAATGATCAGTAATCAATGATCAGTAATCAGTAATCAATAATCAGTAATCAATGATCAGTAATCAGTAATCAATGATCAGTAATCAGTGATCAGTAATCAGTGATCAGTAATCAATGATCAGTAATCAGTAATCAATGATCAGTAATCAGTAATCAATAATCAGTAATCAATGATCAGTAATCAGTAATCAATGATCAGTAATCAGTAATTAATGATCAGTAATCAGTAATCAATGATCAGTAATCAATGATCAGTAATCAGTAATCAGTAATCAGTAATCAATGATCAGTAATCAGTAATCAATGATCAGTAATCAATGATCAGTAATCAATGATCAGTAATCAGTAATCAATGATCAGTAATCAATGATCAGTAATCAGTAATCAATGATCAGTAATCAGTAATCAATGATCAGTAATCAATGATCAGTAATCAATGATCAGTAATCAATGATCAGTAATCAGAAATCAATTATCAGTAATCAATGATCAGTAATCAATGATCAGTAATCAGAAATCAATTATCAGTAATCAATGATCAGTAATCAGTAATCAATGATCAGTAATCAGTAATCAGTAATCAATGATCAGTAATCAATGATCAGTAATCAGTAATCAGTAATCAGTAATCAATGATCAGTAATCAATGATCAGTAATCAGTAATCAATGATCAGTAATCAGTAATCAATGATCAGTAATCAATGATCAATAATCAGGAATCAATGATCAGTAATCAGTAATCAATGATCAGTAATCAATGATCAGTAATCAATGATCAGTAATCAATGATCAGTAATCAATGATCAGTAATCAGTAATCAATGATCAGTAATCAGTAATCAATGATCAGTAATCAGTAATCAGTAATCAGTAATCAATGATCAGTAATCAATGATCAGTAATCGGTAATCAATGATCAGTAATCAATGATCAGTAATCAGTAATCAATGATCAGTAATCAATGATCAGTAATCAATGATCAGTAATCAGTAATCAGTAATCAGTAATCAATGATCAGTAATCAGTAATCAATGATCAGTAATCAGTAATCAATGATCAGTAATCAGTAATCAGTAATCAATGATCAGTAATCAATGATCAGTAATCAGTAATCAATGATCAGTAATCAATGATCAGTAATCAATGATCAGTAATTAATGATCAGTAATCAATGCCCAGTAATCAATGATCAGTAATCAATGATCAGTAATCAATGATCAGTAATCAGTAATCAGTAATCAATGATCAGTAATCAGTAATCAATGATCAGTAATCAATGATCAGTAATCAATGATCAGTAATCAGTAATCAATGATCAGTAATCAATGATCAGTAATCAATGATCAGTAATCAATGATCAGTAATCAGTAATCAATGATCAGTAATCAATGATCAGTAATCAGTAATCAATGATCAGTAATCAGTAATCAATGATCAGTAATCAATGATCAGTAATCAGTAATCAATGATCAGTAATCAGTAATCAATGATCAGTAATCAGTAATCAATGATCAGGTTAATTGATCGGGGGGGCTTACCTGGAAAGCCTCCCAAGTACACAGGGTTGTTGGTCTCAGCAGAGGTGGATTGTGGGTAAGGGTTTTGGGCAGTGAAGCCGCGGCCGTCGACGGTCAAACTGAGGGCGACTTTACTCTTCCTGACCAGCAGGTGGTGCCAGCGGCCGTCACACAGCAGCCGGCCAATCGAACGCACCGACACACGGCCCGCCCCGTTATTCACGTTAAACACCACCTGCACAGGAAACAGGAAACAGGAAACAGGAAGTAAACAGGTAACAGGAAACAGAAGGTACACAGCGAACAGGAAGTACACAGCTAACAGGAAACAGGAAGTACACAGCTAACAGGAAACAGGAAGTACACAGCTAGCAGGAAACAGGAAGTACACAGGTAACAGGAAACAGGAAGTACAGGTAAGCATACCTGTCCGTTAATCAGCTCCAGTCCGATGGCGTCGACTTTCGCGCTGCTGACTCCCAGAAACACTCCGTCTGATTGGCTGGTACGAAACTCCAGAGACACCGAAACATCCGAGCCGACCTTAAACCCATCATGCACTGCACACACACACACACACACACACACACACACACACACACACACACACACACACACACACACACACACACACACACACGCACACACAGGGTTAGGGCCTCCAGGAAAGCTTATTAATTACATTAATCAGATTAATTAATATTCTTTATATTGGACTCACTGATTTCGGCGAATCCACTGCCATTAAAGTAACTTCCTGTCTGGTCCTTGATGAAACAGGAAGTGACATCATGCTGCGATGCTGGCTTGGACAGATCCAACATGGCGCCGTTCAGACTGACAGACCGAAGACAACCTGAGAAACTGCTGCTGACCTGAGAGTTAGACAGGTGAGACAGACAGACAGACAGACAGGTGAGGCAGACAGACAGGTGAGACAGACAGACAGGTGAGACAGACAGGTGAGGCAGACAGACAGGTGAGACAGATAGGTGAGACAGACAGACAGGTGAGACAGACAGGTGAGACAGACAGACAGGTGAGACAGACAGACAGACAGGTGAGACAGACAGACAGACAGACAGACAGACAGGTGAGACAGACAGACAGACAGACAGACAGACAGGTGAGACAGACAGACAGACAGACAGACAGACAGACAGACAGGTGAGGCAGACAGACAGACAGGTGAGACAGACAGACAGGTGAGACAGACAGACAGGTGAGACAGACAGACAGGGTTAGGGTTATTCTAATCAGAACATTAAGCTCCATGTAAACCTGACTAGTGTTTGATCTCCTGAATCAGCCGTCATAATGTGTGTGTGTGTGTGTGTGTGTGTGTGTGTGTGTGTGTGTGTGTGTATAGTGTGTATAATGTGTGTGTGTGTGTGTGTGTGTGTGTGTATAGTGTGTGTGTGTGTGTGTGTGTGTGTGTGTGTCTTACATTGATCCTCTTGGTGTTGAGTGTGTGTGGACTTCCTCCCAGGTAAACCGTGTTCTGGACATCGAGCTGGTTTCCTTTCACTGGAACAGTTTCTGGTTTCGACCCGTCGACGGCGAGCGACACCGAGCGCCGGCTCACCTCCGCGCTCACCTGAGAGACAAACAGGAAGTCAGTAACGAACCCTAACCCCTCCTCTCCGCTGACACTGGTTCATACAATATTCTCCTTCTAATCACCACGGACTCGTCTCCCGCCTCCCTGGTCACCTGTGGTGTCCTCTTCCTCCTCTACATCCTACCTTTTGGTCACAGTCTTAGTTTCCATGGTTACGCAGATGACATACAGCTCCACATAAACTCTCATAGATTCGTCTCCAGCAGCGAACCGTCTGCACCAGAACTTTCTCAAACTGAACTCAAAACAGAAGTTCTGCTCATTGGCTCCAAATCCTCCTTCCTAAACTCTCCACTCTGACCATCAGCTTCCTGTCTGACTCCACTCTGACCATCAGCTTCCTGTCTGACTCCACTCTGACCCTCAGCTTCCTGTCTGACTCCACTCTGACCATCAGCTTCCTGTCTGACTCCACTCTGACCATCAGCTTCCTGTCTGACTCCACTCTGTCCATCAGCTTCCTGTCTGACTCCACTCTGTCCATCAGCTTCCTGTCTGACTCCACTCTGACCATCAGCTTCCTGTCTGACTCCACTCTGACCATCAGCTTCCTGTCTGACTCCACTCTGACCATCAGCTTCCTGTCTGACTCCACTCTGTCCATCAGCTTCCTGTCTGACTCCACTCTGACCATCAGCTTCCTGTCTGACTCCACTCTGACCATCAGCTTCCTGTCTGACTCCACTCTGACCATCAGCTTCCTGTTTGACTCCACTCTGACCATCAGCTTCCTGTTTGACTCCACTCTGTCCATCAGCTTCCTGTCTGACTTCCTTCCTCCGCCCATTCATCTCAAACCCATAACCTGGTTCACCCTGCCCCCCCCCCCCCCAGACTGTCCACGTTGGAATGTGTCACAGAGCGCCGGCTCACCTCCGTGCTCACCTGAGACACACACAGGAAATGATGTCAGACTCACTGTGTGCCATTCTCCGTCGTTAACGGCGACCGTAGAGGTGACGGAGGCGGGGCCTCTGCCCAGGTCAGCTGACATCAGCAGGCGCCCCCCCGCCAGCCGCAGCACGGCGTGATCGTTCAGCCGTCCGTCCGAAACCAGGAAGATCAACCCGTCCCGAGCCCGGGTCCGCACCCCCACCCTGAGGGACACACTGACCCCCCCCATTCATTAGACACACTGACCCCCCCCATTCATTAGACACATACTGACCCCCCCCATTCATTAGACACATACTGACCCCCCCCATTCATTAGACACACACTGACCCCCCCCATTCATTAGACACATACTGACCCCCCCCCCCATTCATTAGACACACACTGACCCCCCCATTCATTAGACACATACTGACCCCCCCCATTCATTAGACACATACTGACCCCCCCATTCATTAGACACACACTGACCCCCCCCATTCATTAGACACATACTGACCCCCCCCATTCATTAGACACATACTGACCCCCCCATTCATTAGACACACACTGACCCCCCCCCATTCATTAGACACACACTGACCCCCCCCATTCATTAGACACATACTGACCCCCCCCATTCATTAGACACACACTGACCCCCCCCCCCATTCATTAGACACACACTGACCCCCCCCATTCATTAGACACACACTGACCCCCCCCATTCATTAGACACATACTGACCCCCGCCCATTCATTAGACACATACTGACCCCCCCCCACCCCCCATCGTCATGGATACTTACCTCTTACGGACGGAGGCGGGGCTTATGATGAAGGTCATGTGACTGTGTCTGGACGAACCAAACTGAGCTGCTGATCGGAGGAAGCTCGGCTCCGCCTCCGAGGAACACTGCAGACAGTTAGTCACATGACCAATAACCATCAGTTAGTCACATGACCAATAACCATCAGTTAGTCACATGACCAATAACCATCAGTTAGTCACATGACCAATAACCATCAGTTAGTCACATGACCAATAACCATCAGTTAGTCACATGACCAATAACCATCAGTTAGTCACATGACCAATAACCATCAGTTAGTCACATGACCAATAACCATCAGTTAGTCACATGACCAATAACCATCAGTTAGTCACATGACCAATAATCATCAGTTAGTCACATGACCAATAACCATCAGTTAGTCACATGACCAACACGGTTAAGGTTCTCTATTATATAAAATACCACAGTCCTTTAAGGTAGCTGTAATTAAACCCCTTCTAACCTCTCCCAGCTCATAGAACCTTATGAACCTATTAGAACACTGTGCTCCCAGCTCATAGAACCTTATGAACCTACTAGAACACTGCGCTCCCAGCTCATAGAACCTTAGAACCTACTAGAACACTGCGCTCCCAGCTCATAGAACCTTATGAACCCACTAGAACACTGTGCTCCCAGCTCATAGAACCTTATGAACCCACTAGAACACTGCGCTCCCAGCTCATAGAACCTTAGAACCTACTAGAACACTGCGCTCCCAGCTCATAGAACCTTATGAACCTACTAGAACACTGTGCTCCCAGCTCATAGAACCTTATGAACCCACTAGAACACTGTGCTCCCAGCTCATAGAACCTTATGAACCCACTAGAACACTGCGCTCCCAGCTCATAGGACCTTATGAACCTACTAGAACACTACGTTCCCAGCTCATAGAACCTTATGAACCTACTAGAACACTGCGCTCCCAGCTCATAGAACCTTATGAACCTACTAGAACACTGCGCTCCCAGCTCATAGAACCTTATGAACCTACTAGAACACTGCGCTCCCAGCTCATAGAACCATATGAACCTACTAGAACACTGTGCTCCCAGCTCATAGAACCTTATGAACCTACTAGAACACTGCGCTCCCAGCTCATAGAACCTTATGAACCTACTAGAACACTGTGCTCCCAGCTCATAGAACCTTATGAACCTACTAGAACACTGCGCTCCCAGCTCATAGAACCTTAGAACCTACTAGAACACTGCGCTCCCAGCTCATAGAACCTTATGAACCTACTAGAACACTGCGCTCCCAGCTCATAGAACCTTATGAACCTACTAGAACACTGCGCTCCCAGCTCATAGAACCTTATGAACCTACTAGAACACTGCACTCCCAGCTCATAGAACCTTATGAACCTACTAGAACACTGCACTCCCAGCTCATAGAACCTTAGAACCTACTAGAACACTGCGCTCCCAGCTCATAGAACCTTATGAACCTACTAGAACACTGCGCTCCCAGCTCATAGAACCTTATGAACCTACTAGAACACTGCGCTCCCAGCTCATAGAACCTTAGAACCTACTAGAACACTGCTCATAGAACCTTAGAACCTACTAGAACACTAATAAGCGTATTGATTACCGTCAGCGCTCCAGGTGTCAGGGCACTCAGCTGGGTGGGCGGGGCTACAGGTAGGTGGGCGGGGTCAGGTGTGGGCTCTACTTCCTGGTCATCAGGTAGCACTGCCCCCCCCCCTCGCTCCCCCAGCAGGCAGCTGTCAAGCTCCGCCCCCTCATACCTCACAGCTCCTGATAGGTCGATGAGTCTGCAGGAAGCCGCCAATCAAATCATGAACAAATCAGAGAGGCAGAAACAGCGTGAGTGTGTGTGTGTGTGTGTGTGTGTGTGTGAGTGTGTGTGTGAGTGTGTGTGTGTGTGTGTGTGTGTGTGTGTGAGTGTGTGTGTTACTGTGTGTGTGTGTGTGTGTGTGAGTGTGTTACTGTGTGTGTGTGTGTGTGTGTGTGAGTGTGAGTGTGAGTGTGTGTGTGTGTGTGAGTGTGTGTGTGAGTGTGTGTGTGTGTGTGTGTGTGTGTGTGTGTGTGAGTGTGTGTGTTACTGTGTGTGTGTGTGTGTGTGTGTGAGTGTGTTACTGTGTGTGTGTGTGTGTGAGTGTGTGTGTGTGTGTGTGTGTGTGTGTGAGTGTGTTACTGTGTGAGTGTGAGTGTGTGTGTGTGTGTGTGTGTGTGTGTGTGTGAGTGTGTTACTGTGTGTGAGTGTGTGTGTTACTGTGTGTGTGTGTGTGTGAGTGTGTTACTGTGTGTGTGTGTGTGTGAGTGTGTTACTGTGTGAGTGTGTGTGTGTGTGTGTGTGTGTGTGTGTGTGTGTGTGTGAGTGTGTGTGTGTGACACTTACGCCCCCCCCACCACCAGGTGCTGCATACAGCCTGTGAACCACCTGGACACATTCTGCAATCTGATTGGTAGACGAGACTCCTCCCCTGGGGGCAGCCCACCAATGAAAAAAGAGGCTGGAGAGAGGCGGGAAAGTCCTCCCGGCAACAGAGAGACGGATTTCAGGTGTTCCTCGTCCACCTGGACGGACAGAGACCTGCGAGCAGAACATCAATCAATCAATCAATCAATCCATATATATATCGGCCTGGTGACGCGTTTCCATGGGAACACCTACTTCCTGTTGATGGTGACGATCACCGAGTGTTTCAATCCGTCAGCGAAGGACCCGCCTCCAGCTGTCACCTGCACCCGCCGAGAGGCCCCGCCCACCTCTCCAAGCTCCGCCTCCAACACACCTGAGACCAGGTGCACAGACAGGAAGTGCTGCACACACACACACACACACACACACACACACACACAGTAACACACACACACACACACACACACACACACACAGTAACACACACACACACACACACACACACACACACACACACACATACAAACCAGTGCATGTAACATTGTGGTTACTGGTGTGTTCGTGGGCTGAACAGCTGATCAACAGGTGGATCACATGACTCCGCTCGTCTCACCTGTCGCTGTGTGAGGTCATCACTGAAGGCAGCCAGCAGGCCTCCTGATTGGTTCTTGGAGGAGAAAGAGAACAGAAGCTCCGCCTCCTGGCCGAGAGAGCGAGGAGCGATCTGCACGAAGCCGCCGGCGAGCACGGAGACGCTCCGCACCGCCTGACCACAGACCCATAATAGTTATAACATATATATTATAATATATATTATATATATTATAATAATATATATAATATATATTATAATATATATGTTATATATATTATTATAACATATATGACATCATTCATCTTCATCTGATGTGAGGTTTCAATGTCCCTTATTCAGCAGTATATATAAATATTATATATTATATTATAAATATATTAATATATAAATATATAAATATTAATATTAATATTTAAATATATGTATTAATGTATATATATTTATTAATATATTTAAATATATATATTAATATAAATGTATATGTGTGTGTACCTTGAGCACGCAGCCCTTCCTGACTCCGTACGCGTCTCTCAGGAGGTCAAAGTTCGACCGAGCGATCTCGACGTTCTTGATGCAGCCGACGTACGACCTGCTGATGACTTGTCGCCTAGCAACCAGACAGACAGCGTTAACATGGAGCCCTCATGTGACACCTTCACCTGGTGACATCAGCAGACTCACCTGATTGGTCTGGAGGCAGGAAGTCCTCCGATGTAGATGGGGTCGAGGTCGGAGCGGTTGAGGTCAGAGGCCGTTCCCGGTGACTCCGCCTCCAACACCTCCTTGTCGGATGATTGGTCGGCTGCCATGACAGACAGGTAACCTGGACACACCCAGCAGCAGTAAGGCCAGGTGTGAGAGAGGAAACAGTGGTTAGTTAAAACACAGGTGACCCTAACCCTAAAACACAGGTGACCCTAACCCTAAAACACAGG
>NC_070598.1:60000-62500 GCF_027409825.1 Scomber japonicus | reverse complement strand
GACCCCAAGGAATTTGAAGGCCTCCACTCGCTCCACACATCCGTCGTTGATGTACAGGGGGGCAGGAGCGGCTTTGTTCTGTCGGAAGTCCAGGATGAGTTCCTTAGTTTTGGAGATGTTCAGCGCCAGGTTGTTGAGGGCGCACCACTCACTGAGTCTAAGGACCTCATCTCTGTAGGCCGTCTCGTTCCCCTCTGTGATCATCCCCACCACCGTTGTGTCATCCGCGAATTTCACAATGATGTTCTCAGGGTGGGTGGGTCTGCAGTCGTGCGTGTAGAGTGAGTAGAGTAGTGGGCTCAGCACACAGCCCTGGGGCGAGCCGGTGCTGAGCGTTCGGGTGGATGAGAGGTGAGGACCCAGCTTCACGTGCTGGGGTCGGTTGACCAGAAAGTCCTTGATCCAGGAGCAGGTGGAGGATGGGAGCCCCAGGTTGGCCAACTTGGGGATAAGAATGTCCGGTATTATTGTGTTAAAGGCTGAGCTGTAGTCGATGACGAGCATTCTGACATAGCTCCCCCTTTTCTCGAGGTGGCTCAGTGCAGCATGGAGAGCGGTGGTTATTGCATCCTCAGTGGATCTATTTGTCCGGTATGCAAACTGGTGTGGGTCAAGGGTGGGGGGGAGACAGGCTTTGATGTGTCTCAGTACCAGTTTTTCAAAGCACTTTGTGATGATTGGGGTGAGTGCTACTGGGCGGAAGTCGTTGAGATTGTTTGTGGGTGACTTCTTGGGCACTGGGATGATGGTGGCCGATTTTAGGCAGGCTGGGATGGTGGCTTGTCTCAGTGACAGGTTGAAAATGACAGTGAAGACTGGTGCAAGTTGGTCAGCACATGCCTTGAGTACTTTCCCTGGTACTCCATCCGGTCCTGTGGCCTTCCTAGGGTTGACAGCACGGAGCACACGTCTCACGTCCACTACCTCCACGGTGAGTGGGGTGGTGTCAGAGGTTGGTGTGGGATGTAGTGGAGGTTGGGGTGGTGTGGCTGAGTACTGGGCTTGGGACTCAAAGCGGGCAAAGAAGCTGTTTAGCTCCTCTGCCAGTGCTACGTCTGAGTCCCCAGGAATCGCAGCGGAGCCCTTGTAGTTGGTGAGGGACTGTATGCTCTGCCACATCTGTCGGGGGTTGTTGAGTTGCCCTTCTATCTTCCCCTTGTAGTCTGCTTTGGCAGCCTTGATGCCTCTCCTCAGGTTGGCGCGAGCTGTGCTGTAAAGTGCTCTGTCGCCGGATCTGAAGGCTGCATCGCGGGCCCGGAGAAGTGATCGGACCTGGCTGGTCATCCACGGTTTCCGGTTTGGGTACACCTGGATGGTCTTCTCCACAGTGACCATACCCATGCAGTACTTGATGTAGGATAGTACTGTGTCTGTGAATGTGGTCAGGTCCTCATGTTGGAAAGTCTCCCACTGTGTCTGTTCAAAGCAGTCCTGGAGTCGGGGGAGGGCGTCGTCAGGCCAGGTGATAATGGTCTGTCTTTTGGGCTTTGTTTTCCGGCTGAGGGGGGTGTATGCAGGGGCCAGGAACAATGAGAGGTGATCAGACTGTCCTAGGTGTGGAAGGGGTATGGCTCTGTATGCACTCTTGATGTTACGTGAGAGTACACGTGATCCAAAGTTTTATCCTCCCTTGTTGGAAATTTCACATGCTGGTGAAATTTGGGCAAAACAGTTTTGAGATTTGCCGGATTAAAATCTCCTGCGATAATGTGCGTGCCACATGGGTAGGCACGCTGGTGATTGTTTATGGCGTCAAGTAGTAGAGAGAGAGCGGTTCTTACATTTGCATCTGGTGGTATGTAGACGGCAGTGATGATAATGGCGGCCAGCTCTCTAGGCAGAAGGGTCTGCATCTCACCGACATGAATTCTAGGTCCGGGGAACAGTGTCTGTCCAGTACAGTGCTGTTGTTACACCAACCTTCATTCACGTAGATGCAAAGCCCACCGCCTCTTTTTTTCCCCGAGTCGCTGGTCCTGTCTGATCTGTGTAGCGTGCGGCCTGTTAGCTGCACCGCAGCGTCGGGTATTTGTGGATGTAGCCACGTCTCCGTGATGATTAACGTGCAGCATTCTCGAACGAGACGATTTCCAGCTAGCTGTAATTCCAAATCGTCCGTCTTGTTTACCATGGATCTGGCGTTGGAGAGGTAGATGCTTGGCAGTGGTGGTTTGAGTGGCTGTTTCCTGAGCTTAGTCAACAGGCCAGCTCTGCAGCCTCGCTTCTGCGTCCTCTCCCGACGTCGCCTCCTTCGCCTGCCGGATCCGATACCAATCCACGGAGACCCCGCTGGTCTCTCGTCCGGAATGTTGTGCACGCGATGGAAGTCGCTACAAACAGTCGTTTTCTGCTCGTAACCGATGTCTAATAAGTCCATACGGTTGTAGTTGATATCGAAGTCCGGTACCTGACGGGGACCCGTGGTTAGTCCGGTACCTGACGGGGACCCGTGGTTAGTCCGGTACCTGAAGGGGACCCGTGGTTAGTCCGGTACCTGACG
>NC_070598.1:47500-55000 GCF_027409825.1 Scomber japonicus | reverse complement strand
GAAACTAAAACCATCAACATACTGAAACCACAGCAGCTCATCATGTGACTCAGTAGGGTCTCCTCCCAGACCTGGATCAGGACCTCACTGAGCTCCTGGACAGCCCATAGCCTGCTGCACCAGGAGGAACCGGGACCAGTGAGGGTATCGGTTCCTAACAGAAGTCAGGGAACCGTTGGCTCTGACATGGAGGTCTGTGTGACCCTCCAAGGATGCCTGCCCCCCCAGACCATCAGTGCCTCCCCAGACCATCAGTGCCCCCCCAGACCATCAGTGCCTCCCCAGACCATCAGTGCCCCTCCACCAAAGCGGTCTTGCTGATGTTCCAGCAGCAGAACGTTCAGTCACATGTTCTCAGTGTGAAGCTGCTCTCATCTGTTAGAGAACCGTTCTACTGTTCTCTGAATACTGATCCAGCTGCAGACTGCTGGGCTGTGAGACCTACTCCCGCTAGACCAGGTCCGGCAAGACCAGGTCCCACTAGAGGTGGAGTCCTCATGCCCCCTCATGGAGACTGCTTGGGTCCATTATTCAGTTCCAGCTCTGCTCTCCTGGGTTTGGTACCAGCTGGTTCTCCGTGACCTCATAGTTTGCGAACGTGAGCGAGGTCGTCATAGCAACGCTGAGTTAAACTGCTGTGACGTCGTTTTCTACACAAGCACAAACAATGGAGGCGTTCTGTCACAGAGAAGAGCTGGAACCAGGAGAACCAGGACGAACCAGGAGGAACCAGTAGTGACAGTGAGTCAGAGCTAGAACCAGGAGAACCAGGAGGAACCAGTAGTGACAGTGAGTCAGAGCTGGAACCAGGAGAACCAGGAGGAACCAGTAGTGACAGTGAGTCAGAGCTGGAACCAGGAGAACCAGGAGAACCAGGAGAACCAGGTTGATGTCCGGCTCTTTTTGTATTGATCTACATCTTAACATGTCGTCACCTGATCAATCAAACTGACCACTGATGACATCATACTGATGACATCATACTGATGACATCATCAGTACTGGTCTTTATAGGAGGAAGCTGACTCACCATTAGTGAGGCTCTGCAGCTCTCTGATTGGCTGATGGAGGAACAGGCTCGTATTACTGACATTCTCTCTGACCAATCGCAGCCTGGCAGTTACCATGGAAACGTTCATCTGCAGGTCTGTAAGAGAGAGAGACAAGTTAGAGAGAGAGAGACAGGTAGAGAGAGAGACAGACAGGTAGAGAGACAGAGAGAGAGAGAGAGACAGACAGGTAGAGAGACAGACAGGTAGAGAGACAGACAGGTAGACAGACAGACAGGTAGAGAGACAGAGAGAGAGAGAGAGACAGACAGGTAGAGAGACAGACAGGTAGAGAGACAGAGAGAGAGAGAGAGAGACAGACAGGTAGAGAGACAGACAGGTAGAGAGACAGACAGGTAGACAGACAGACAGGTAGAGAGACAGAGAGAGAGAGAGAGACAGACAGGTAGAGAGACAGACAGGTAGAGAGACAGACAGGTAGAGAGACAGACAGACAGACAGGTAGACAGGCAGACAGGTAGAGAGACAGACAGGTAGAGAGACAGACAGAGAGAGAGAGACAGACAGAGAGAGAGAGAGACAGGTAGAGAGACAGACAGGTAGAGAGACAGACAGAGAGAGACAGGTAGAGAGACAGACAGGCAGACAGGTAGACAGACAGGTAGAGAGACAGACAGGTAGACAGGTAGAGAGACAGACAGGCAGACAGGTAGAGAGACAGACAGACAGACAGGTAGAGAGACAGACAGACAGACAGGTAGAGAGACAGACAGACAGAGAGACAGACAGAGAGACAGACAGGTAGAGAGACAGACAGACAGGTAGAGACAGACAGAGAGAGAGAGACAGACAGAGAGAGAGAGAGACAGGTAGAGAGACAGACAGGTAGAGAGACAGACAGAGAGAGACAGGTAGAGAGACAGACAGAGAGAGACAGGTAGAGAGACAGGTAGAGAGACAGACAGGTAGAGAGACAGACAGGTAGAGAGACAGACAGAGAGACAGACAGGTAGAGAGACAGACAGAGAGAGACAGGTAGAGAGACAGACAGGTAGAGAGACAGACAGGCAGACAGGTAGAGAGACAGACAGGTAGACAGGTAGAGAGACAGACAGACAGACAGGTAGAGAGACAGACAGGTAGACAGGTAGAGAGACAGACAGGTAGAGAGACAGACAGGTAGAGAGACAGACCTCCAGCTGTCTTGCTGATGGCTCGGCTTGCTTCTAAAACCTCGGCGCTCTCGTTCAGTCTGATTCGTCCTTCCTGGGACAGCGGCTGCTCTGATTGGATGCTCTGAAACACACAGTTTGTTTCTCACCTGAACGTAAAACACCGCGGTCACCATGGTAACGTGGTCACCATGGTAACGTGATCACGTGACCACTGACTCACCATGGTAACGTGATCACATGACCACTGACTCACCATGGTAACGTGGTCACGTGGTCACTGACTCACCGTGGTCACTGACTCACCGTGGTCACGTGGTCACTGACTCACCGTGGTCACTGACTCACCGTGATCACTGACTCACCGTGGTCACGTGGTCACTGACTCACCGTGGTCACGTGGTCACTGACTCACCGTGGTCACGTGGTCACTGACTCACCGTGGTCACGTGGTCACTGACTCACCGTGATCACTGACTCACCGTGGTCACTGACTCACCGCGGTCACTGACTCACCGTGGTCACTGACTCACCGTGATCACTGACTCACCGTGGTCACGTGGTCACTGACTCACCGTGGTCACGTGGTCACTGACTCACCGTGGTCACTGACTCACCGTGGTCACTGACTCACCGTGGTCACTGACTCACCGTGGTCACGTGGTCACTGACTCACCGTGGTCACTGACTCACCGTGGTCACTGACTCACCGTGGTCACTGACTCACCGTGATCACTGACTCACCGTGGTCATGTGGTCACTGACTCACCGTGGTCACCGTGGTCACTGACTCACCGTGGTCACTGACTCACCGTGGTCACCGTGGTCACTGACTCACCGTGGTCACTGACTCACCGTGGTCACTGACTCACCGTGGTCACTGACTCACCGTGATCACTGACTCACCGTGGTCACGTGGTCACTGACTCACCGTGGTCACTGACTCACCGTGGTCACGTGACCACTGACTCACCGTGGTCACTGACTCACCGTGGTCACTGACTCACCGTGATCACTGACTCACCGTGGTCACTGACTCACCGTGGTCACTGACTCACTGTGGTCACGTGGTCACTGACTCACCGTGGTCACGTGGTCACTGACTCACCGTGGTCACTGACTCACCGTGGTCACTGACTCAATGTGGTCACTGACTCACCGTGGTCACTGACTCACCGTGGTCACTGACTCAATGTGGTCACTGACTCAATGTGGTCACTGACTCACCGTGGTCACTGACTCACCGTGGTCACTGACTCACCGTGGTCACGTGGTCACTGACTCACCGCGGTCACTGACTCACCGTGGTCACGTGGTCACTGACTCACCGTGGTCACTGACTCACCGTGGTCACTGACTCACCGTGGTCACTGACTCACCGTGGTCACTGACTCACTGTGGTCACGTGGTCACTGACTTACCGCGGTCACTGACTCACCGTGGTCACTGACTCACCGTGGTCACTGACTCACCGTGACCACTGACTCACCGTGATCACTGACTCACCGTGGTCACTGACTCACTGTGGTCACGTGGTCACTGACTTACCGCGGTCACTGACTCACCGTGGTCACTGACTCACCGTGGTCACTGACTCACCGTGATCACTGACTCACCGTGATCACTGACTCACCGTGGTCACTGACTCACTGTGGTCACGTGGTCACTGACTTACCGCGGTCACTGACTCACCGTGGTCACTGACTCACCGTGGTCACTGACTCACCGTGACCACTGACTCACCGTGATCACTGACTCACCGTGGTCACTGACTCACTGTGGTCACGTGGTCACTGACTTACCGCGGTCACTGACTCACCGCGGTCACTGACTCACCATGGTAACAGCGAGGGAGGCGGAGCTCTGAGCCATCAGAGCGACCTGCTGCGCCAACGCCATCCGGTCTGTGATGTCACCGTCCAGCTGAACCAATCCGCTGCCGTTCTGTGACACGTTACACACTGAGGACAGAGAGCTGAGACACACACACACACACACACACACACACACACACACACACACACACACACGATCAATAAGACTCATTAATATCGCACACACACACACACACACACACACACACACGATCAATAAGACTCATTAATATCACACACACACACACACACACACACACACACGATCAATAAGACTCATTAATATCACACACACACACACAGTAATACACACCTGTGCACAGAGTGGGCGTGGCTCTGCAGGAAGTGGGCGTGGCTCTCCGCCAGGTAAACCTTCTCCAGAGCGTCGGTGGTCTTCAGACCAACAACCAGCCCGTCCACCTGCTTCCTCAGCAGGGGGCGCCACTGGTCCAGCTCCCCCCCCAGAGCCTCCACCTGCTGCACACACAGGCATCCCATCATCAATACCCCTAACCCATCATCAATACCCCCAACCCATCATCAATACCCCCATCCCATCATCAATACCCCTAACCCATCATCAATACCCCCAACCCATCATCAATACCCCCAACCCATCATCACTAACCCATCATCACTAACCCGTCATCAATACCCCTAACCCATCATCAATACCCCCAACCCATCATCAATACCCCCATCCCATCATCAATACCCCTAACCCATCATCAATACCCCCAACCCATCATCAATACCCCCAACCCATCATCACTAACCCATCATCACTAACCCGTCATCAATACCCCCAACCCATCATCAATACCCCTAACCCATCATCACTACCCCTAACCCATCATCAATACCCCCAACCCATCATTAATACCCCTAACCCATCATCACTAACCCATCATCACTAACCCATCATCACTAACCCTAACCCATCATCAATACCCCTAACCCATCATCACTAACCCATCATCACTAACCCATCATCACTAACCCATCACCAATACCCCTAACCCATCATCACTACCCCTAACCCATCATCACTAACCCATCATCACTAACCCATCACCAATACCCCTAACCCATCATCACTACCCCTAACCCATCATCACTAACCCATCATCACTAACCCATCATCACTAACCCATCATCACTAACCCATCACCAATACCCCTAACCCATCATCACTAACCCATCATCACTAACCCATCATCACTAACCCTAACCCATCATCACTACCCCTAACCCATCATCACTAACCCATCATCACTAACCCTAACCCATCATCACTAACCCATCATCATTAACCCATCATCACTAACCCATCATCACTAACCCTAACCCATCATCACTAACCCTAACCCATCATCACTAACCCTAACCCATCATCACTAACCCTAACCCATCATCACTAACCCATCATCATTAACCCATCATCACTAACCCATCATCACTAACCCTAACCCATCATCACTAACCCATCATCACTAACCCATCACCAATACCCCTAACCCATCATCACTAACCCTAACCCATCATCACTACCCCATCATCACTAACCCTAACCCATCATCACTAACCCTAACCCATCATCACTAACCCATCATCACTAACCCATCATCACTAACCCATCATCACTAACCCTAACCCATCATCACTAACCCATCATCACTAACCCATCATCACTAATCCATCATCACTAACCCTAACCCATCATCACTAACCCATCATCACTAAACCATCATCAATACCCCTAACCCATCATCACTAACCCATCATCACTAACCCATCATCACTACCCCTAACCCATCATCACTAACCCATCATCACTAACCCTAACCCATCATCAATACCCCTAACCCATCATCACTAACCCATCATCACTACCCCTAACCCATCATCACTAACCCTAACCCATCATCACTAACCCATCATCAATACCCCCAACCCATCATCACTAACCCATCATCACTAACCCATCATCACTAACCCATCATCACTAACCCATCATCACTAACCCATCATCAATACCCCTAACCCATCATCACTAACCCATCATCACTAACCCATCATCAATACCCCTAACCCATCATCACTAACCCATCATCACTAACCCATCATCACTAACCCTAACCCATCATCACTAACCCATCATCACTAACCCATCATCACTAACCCATCATCACTACCCCTAACCCATCATCACTAACCCATCATCACTAACCCATCATCACTAACCCATCATCACTAACCCTAACCCATCATCACTAACCCTAACCCATCATCACTAACCCATCATCACTAACCCATCATCACTACCCCTAACCCATCATCACTAACCCATCATCACTACCCCTAACCCATCATCACTAACCCATCATCACTAACCCATCATCACTAACCCATCATCACTAACCCATCATCACTAACCCATCATTAATACCCCTAACCCATCATCACTAACCCATCATCACTAACCCATCATCACTAACCCATCATCACTAACCCATCATCACTAACCCATCATCACTACCCCTAACCCATCATCACTAACCCATCATCACTAACCCATCATCACTAACCCATCATCACTACCCCTAACCCATCATCACTAACCCATCATCACTAACCCCTAACCCATCATCACTAACCCATCATCACTAACCCCTAACCCATCATCACTAACCCATCATCACTAACCCATCATCACTAACCCATCATCATTAACCCATCATCACTAACCCATCATCACTAACCCATCATCATTAACCCATCATCAATACCCCTAACCCATCATCACTAACCCATCATTAATACCCCTAACCCATCATCACTAACCCTAACCCATCATCACTAACCCATCATCACTAACCCATCATCACTAATCCATCATCACTAACCCATCATCACTAACCCCTAACCCATCATTAATACCCCTAACCCATCATCAATACCCCTAACCCATCATCACTAACCCATCATCACTAACCCATCATCACTAACCCATCATCACTAACCCTAACCCATCATCACTAACCCATCATCACTAACCCATCATCACTAACCCATCATCACTAACCCATCATCACTAACCCATCATCAATACCCCTAACCCCTCATTAATACCCCTAACCCCTCATTAATACCCCTAACCCCTCATTAATACCCCTAACCCCTCATTAATACCCCTAACCCCTCATTAATACCCCTAACCCATCATTAATACCCCTAACCCCTCATTAATACCCCTAACCCCTCATTAATACCCCTAACCCCTCATGTTAGCGATCAGCTGATCTTACTGAGGAGCTGTTGATGATGTCATCTCTCAGACTGAAGCCGTCGTCCAGCAGCAGCTGACTTTCGTCCATCACGGCGTCCGACGCCTCCGTCAGAGCGGAGACCTGCTGACGGCCAGACTGACACACACACACACAC